>NC_079190.1:10819566-10949566 GCF_029499605.1 Hyla sarda | reverse complement strand
GTATTATTGGTCTCAGTATACAGGATTTGGTCAGTAACAGCATGATGGTAATATGTGGTGATAATATTCCTCCTTGCATACTGGTATTATTGGTAATATTGGTCTTAGTCTACAGGATTTGGTCTGTAACAGTATGATGGTAATATGTAGTGATAATATTCCTCCTTGTATACTGGTATTATTGGTAATATTGGTCTTAGTCTACAGGATTTGGTCTGTAACAGTATGATGGTAATATGTATGGTGCTAATATTCATCCTTGTATGCTGGTATTAGGCTAGAATTCCACATGGTTTTTTTTTTCAGGCAGTTTTTGGAAAGCTGCCACTGCAGTTTTTGAGCCAAAGTCAGAAGTGGATCCATAAGGGAGGAGAAGTATAAGCTCTTCCTTTATATGTCCTATTCCGTTTGAATACACTTCTGGCTTTGGCTTAAAAACTGCAGTGGCAGTTTTCCAAAAACTGCCAGAAAAAAACCCAAATGGAATCCTAGCCTTATTGGTAATATTGGTCTCAGTACACAAGGTTTAGTCAGTATCAGTATGTTGGTAATGTGTATGGTGATAATATTCCTCCTTGTATATTGGTATTATTGGTAATATTTGTCTTAGTCTACAGGATTTGGTCTGTAACAGCATGATGGTAATATGTATGGTGCTAATATTATTCCTTGCATACTGGTATTATTGGTAATATTGGTCTTAGTCTACAGGATTTGGTCTGTAACAGTATGATGGTAATATGTATGGTGCTAATATTCATCCTTGTATGCTGGTATTATTGGTAATATTGGTCTTAGTTTACAGGATTTGGTCTGTAACAGTATGATGGTAATATGTATGGTGCTAATATTCATCCTTGTATGCTGGTATTATTGGTAATATTGGTCTCAGTACACAAGGTTTCGTCAGTATCAGTATGTTGGTAATATCTATGGTGATAATATTCCTCCTTGTATATTGGTATTATTGGTAATATTTGTCTTAGTATACAGGATTTGGTCATTAACAGTGTGATGGTAAGTATGATTGCTAATACCACACTGAACAGTTTCCCACTGGTAGTAGTGAGTATATTGAAGAAGAAGTGTGGTTAGGGGTATGACTGAGGGTGTGGTTAGGGGCATGGTTTTGGATATGGGCTCTAGGAGGTCTTTTGGAGACCTAGCAACGCCTCTCGGGTAGGACTCTCCCTAAATGTAGCAGGTAGTCCCTGCAGGTAGAATACTAAGGTTTTAGGTCCGGTCACAAAACTGGATACGGGTCAAAAATGAGCCGACCGGAGTCACCGTTTGACTCCGGTCGGCTCATTAAAGTGAATGGAGTTCAGCGCTGGTCCGACTGGGGTACGGGAGCGCACGGTTTGTCCCTAAGCACCCTTAGTGTAAATACGAGATGTGAATGCAGCCTAAGAGATATCTGAGAGTATAAGCCCACACTACTAACTAGAATCTGGGCTTTTCACTCCTTAGCCTGTGAATAGGGGTGGAACAGGATTACTCTTAGCAATGGTTGGCTAAGAGGTGGACATTAGTAGTGATAGTGGTAGTGATTAGATACTGCTACACTAAGACTAGGACTACAGCTGCCACACCCCCTCCATTCATGTCTATGGGAGGAGGCGTGACGGCTACGTACGTAGCCGTCACGCCTCCTCCCATAGACATGAATGGAGGGGGCGTGGCTTGACGTTACGAACGTGGAAGCTCCAAGCTTCCATGTTCCGGCCGCCGCCACTGCTGGCCCGGAGATCGCGGGGTCCCCAGTGGATAGGGGATAAGATGTTTTTTTGGGGGGTATTCCTTATACTTCACTCCACAGTTTTGAGGATCCACATCTAGTACATGACTGTAACACTCATTTTGTTAAAGCCTTCAGATATCTGCTGTGGGGGACAGATGATCTATCAGCAGAAGAATATCTTTATCCTTTCATCCCTCACATAAGGAGCCCACTGCTAAGAGATCTCAAGAAATGATCGTTTTAGAGTAAAATATTGTATTACTTATAAGTGACCACCAGGTGTCAGTATTAGACTGTGTTTTCCTTCCATGTGTCTCTACAGGTGCATGACCACTAGATGGCAGCAGTGTTCTTTATTATCAGATCTTCTTACTTACTATAACATTGTTTTAGGGATTGTTCACACCATATGGCTGGTTTTGTTATATCTCCAACCCGCTAAGAACTAAATCTAGGACGAAATCCATCTGGCTTATGTTGTTTATTCAGCAGGATACTGAACATGATATTTGGAGACACTATGGCCCAGATTTACTATTGTTGTAGGTTTTATCCCTATTCGGATATTAACCCCTTAAGGACCAGGCCATTTTATACCTTAAGGACCGGAGCGTTTTTTGCAATTCTGACCACTGTCACTTTAAACATTAATAACTCTGATGCTTTTAGTTATCATTCTGATTCCGAGATTGTTTTTTCGTGACATATTCTACTTTAACATAGTGGTAAAATTTTGTGGTAACTTGCATCCTTTCTTGGTGAAAAATCCCAAAATTTGATGAAAAATTTGAAAATTTTGCATTTTTCTAACTTTGAAGCTCTCTGCTTGTAAGGAAAATGGATATTCAAAATATTTTTTTTTATTTTATTCACATTTCCAATATGTCTACTTTATGTTTGCATCATAAAATTTATGAGTTTTTCCTTTTGGAAGACACCAGAGGGCTTCAAAGTTCAGCAGCAATTTTCCAATTTTTCACAAAATTTTGAACCTCGCTTTTTTTCAGAGACCAGTTCAGGTTTGAAGTGGATTTGAAGGGTCTTTCCATTAGAAATACCCCACAAATGACCCCATTATAAAAACTAAACCCCCCAAAGTATTCAAAATGACAATCAGTAAGTGTTTTAACCCTTTAGGTGTTTCACAGGAATAGCAGCAAAGTGAAGGAGAAAATTCACAATCTTTATTTTTTACACTCGCATGTTCTTGTAAACCCAATTTTTTTATTTTTACAAGGGGTAAAAGGAGAAAATGTATACTTATATTTGTAGCCCAATTTCTCTCGAGTAAGCACATACCTCATATGTCTATGTAAAGTGTTCGGCGGGCGCAGTAGAGGGCTCAGAAGCGAAGGAGCGACAAGGGGATTTTGGAGAGTACGTTTTTCAGAAATGGTTTTTGGGGGGCATGTTGCATTTAGGAAGCCCCTATGGTGCCAGAACAGCAAAAATAACCCACATGGCATACCATTTTGGAAACTAGACCCCTTGGGGAACATAACAAGGAATAAAGTGAGCCTTAATACCCCACAGGTGTTTCACGACTTTTGCATATGTAAAAAAAATATTTTTTTTTCACTAAAATGTGTGTTTCCCCCCAAATTTCAAATTTTTTCAAGGGTTAATAGCAGAAAATACCCCCCAAAATTTGTAACCCCATCTCTTCTGAGTATGGAGGTACCCCATAAGTTGGCATGAAGTGCATTACGGGCGAACTACAATGCTCCGAAGAGAAGGAGTGATATTTGACTTTTTGAGAGCAAATTTTGCTCGGGGGGCATGTCGCATTTAGGAAGCCCCTATGGTGCCAGAACAGCAAAAAAAAGTGGACCTGAAGTGCACTACGTGCGAACTACAATGCTCAGAAGAGGAGGCGCACCATTGAGCTTTTGGAAAGAGAATTCGTTTGGAATGGTAGTCAGGGGCCATGTGCATTTACAAAGCCCCCCCGTGGTGCCAGAACAGTGGACCCCCCCCACATGTGACCCCATTTTGGAAACTACACCCCTCACAGAATTTAATAAGTGGTGCAGTGAGCATTTACACCCCACTGGCGTTTGACAGATCTTTGGGACAGTGGGCTGTGCAAATGGAAAATTACATTTTTCATTTTCACGGATCACTGTTCCAAAAATCTTTTCAGACACCTGTGGGGCGTAAATGCTCACTGCGCCCCTTATTACATTACATGAGGGGTGTAGTTTCCAAAATGGGGTCACATATGGGGGGGGGTCCATTGTTCTGGTAACATGGGGGCTTTGTAAACACAAGTGGCCTTCAATTCCGGACAAATTTTCTCTTCAAAATCCCAATGGTGCTCCTTCTCTTCTGAGCATTGTAGTGCACCCATAGAGCACTTTACATTCACATATGGGGTATGCTCTTACTCAGAAGAAATTGGGTTACAAATTTTGTAGGGCTTTTTTTTATTTTCCCTTGTGAAAATGAAAAGTTTAGGGTGACACCAGCATTTTAGTGAAAAATTTTTTTTTTCACTTTCCCATCCAACTTTAATGAAAATTTGTCAAACACCTGTGGGGTGTTATGGCTCACTATACCCCTCCTTACGTTCCGTGAGGGGTGTCGTTTCCAAAATGGGGTCACATGTCTGTATTTATTGTTTTGTGTTTATGTCAGAACCGCTGTAAAATCACCAATTTAGGCCTCAAATGTACATAGTGCGCTCTCACTCCTGAGCCTTGTTGTGCGCCCGCAGAGCATTTTGCGCCCACATACGGGGTATCTCCGTACTCAGGAGAAATTGCGTTACAAATTTTGGGGGTCTTTTTTTCCTTTTACCTCCCGTGAACATAAAAAGTAAAGGACAACACCAGCATGTTAGTGTAAAAAAAATTTTTTTTTTACACTAACAGGCTGGTGTAGACCCCAACTTTTCTTTTTCATAAGGGGTAAAAGGAAAAAAAGCCCCCAAAATTAGTAACGCAATTTCTCCCGAGTACGGCGATACCCCATATGTGGCACTAAACTGTTTCCTTGAAATACGACAGGGCTCCGAAGTGAGAGAGCACCATGCGCATTTGAGGACTAAATTAGGGATTGCACAGGGGTGGACATTGGGGTATTCTACGCCAGTGATTCCCAAACAGGGTGCCTCCAGCTGTTGCTAAACTCCCAGCATGCCTGGACAGTCAGTGGCTGTCCGTAAATGCTGGGAGTTGTTGTTTTGCAACAGCTGGAGGCTCTGTTTTGGAAACACTGCCGTACAATACGTTTTTTATTTTTTATTAGGGGGACAGTGTAAGGGGGTGTATATGTTGTGTTTTACTCTTTATTATGTGTAAGTGTAGTGTAGTGTTTTTAGGGTACATTCACACTGGCAGAGGTTTACAGGGAATTTACCGCTAGGAGTTTGCGCTGCGGTGAAAAATTTGCCACAGCCCAAACTTGAAGCAGAAAACTTACTGTAAACCCACCAGTGTGAATATACCCTGTACGTTCACATGGGGGGGCAAACCTCCAGCTGTTTCAAAACTACAACTCCTAGCATGTACTGACAGACCATGCATGCTGGGAGTTGTACTTTCGCAACAGCTGGAGGCACACTGGTTGGAAAACCTTCAGTTAGGTTCTGTTACCTAACTCAGTATTTTCCAACCAGTGTGCCTCCAGCTGTTGCAAAACTTCAACTCCCAGCATGTACTGATCGCCGAAAGGCATGCTGGGAGATGTAGTTATGCAACAGCTGGAGGGATCGCAACTACAACTCCCAGCATGCAGAGACAGCTGTTTGCTGTTTAGGCTTGCTGGGAGTTGCAGTTTTGCAACATCTGTAGAGCTATAGTTTAGAGACCACTGCATAGTGGTCTCCAAACTGTGGACCTCCAGATGTTGCAAAACTACAACTCCCAGCATGCCCAGACAGCAAACTGCTGTCTGGGCATGCTGGGAGTTGTAGTTTTGCAAGATCTGGAGGTGCACAGTATAGAGATCACTTTGCAGTGGTCTCAAACTGTAGACCTCCAGCTGTTGCAAAACTGCAACTCCCAGCAAGACTAAACAGCTCTCTGGGCATGCTGGGAGTTGTAGTTTTGCAACATCTGGAGGGTTACAGTTTAGAGACCACTATAGTGGTCTCAGACTGTAGCCCTCCAGATGTTGCTAAGTAACTCACCGGCTTCCGTTGGATCCAGGGAGCTGCGTCGCGGTCCTCTTCTTCCGCCGATCGTCGCCCGCTGCCGCTGCTGATTGTAGATGGGTAAGTGGATCTTCGGCGCTGGTCCCTGTTGGTTTCCCCGTTCTGCCCCGCCTATTGTGGGAGGGCAGGACGGGGAAACCGAAAGTAAACCCCTCCGCCCCCGATCTGCTATTGGTGGTCGCGTCTAGACCACCAATAGCAGAGATAGGAGGGGTGGCAACCCTGCCACCTCACTCCTATCGCTACAGGGGGATCGTGGGTGTCTAGGACACCCGCGATCCCCCTTCTATTCCGGGTCACCGGGTCACCATAGACCCGCATGACCCGGAATCGGCGCAAATCGCAAGTGTGAATTCACTTGCGATTTGCGCCGATCGCCGACATGGGGGGGTCTAATGACCCCCCTGGGCATTTGCGCGGGGTGCCTGCTGATAGATATCAGCAGTCACCCCGGCGCGATCCCCGCCCGGCGCACGGCGGGGACCGAAATTCCCACGGGCGTACAGGTACGCCCTTGGTCCTTAAGTACCAGCGAGCAAAGGCGTACCTGTACGCCCTTGGTCCTTAAGGGGTTAAAGGGGTACTCCGGTGAAAACCTTTTTTCTTTTAACTCAACTGGTGGCAGAAAGTTAAACATATTTGTAAATTACTTCTATTAAAAAATCTTAATCCTTCCAGTACTTATTAGCTGCTGAATGCTACAGAGGAAATTCCTTTCTTTTTGGAACACTGATGACATCACGAACACAGTGCTCTCTGCTGACATCTCTGTCCATTTTAGCAACCGTGCATAGCAGATGTATGCTAAGGGCAGCATGGTGGCTCAGTGGTTAGCACTGCTGCCTTGCAGTGTTGGGGATTTGGGTTCAAATCCCACTAAGGACAACAATAAATAAAGCGTGATTATTATTATAATAACGTCAGCAGAGAGAACTGTGGTCGTGATGTCACCAGAGAGCATTCCAAAAAGAAAATAATTTCCTCTGTAGTATTCAGCAGCTAATAAGTACAGGAAGGATTAAGATTTTTTAACAGAAGTAATTTACAAATATGTTTAACTTTCTGCCACCAGTTGATTTAAAAGAAAAAAGGTTTTCACCGGAGTACCCCTTTAAAGGGGTATTCCAGGAAAAAACTTTTTTATATATATGAACTGGCTCCAGAAAGTTAAACAGAAGTTTTTTCCTGGATAACCCCTTTAACGCCAAATGGTAATTTTTTTTCACCATATTTTAGTACTTTGACACGTCTAGGGAAAATTTTAGCAGAAAGATAAAAAGTGTTTCTAGTGTCACTACTAGGGGTGACCGACTGTCCTATGTGACGGCTGCCAAGATCGTCACACCAGCAGGGGCCATATTCGAATTTGCGATATTTAGCGAATATATTGACGATTATTCATCCTATGTTTGTGAAATTTGCATATTCGCTATGTTCATTCACTTTATTTTCCATGCGAAAATTCACATGGAAAATTTGCATGTGAAAAAAAAAAAAACGAAAATTCGCATGGAAAATTTGTATAAAAATTTGCATAAATATTAGCATGTGGAAATAAAAAAACTAATATTCGTCATTACGAATATATAGCACTATATTCTATATATTTGCGAAATCGCAAAGTGCCGATATTCGCGCTAAAAATTTGCATTATGAATATTCGTGCTCAACACTAGGGGCAGTGTGTTGCCATACAGCAGTGACAAGATGGAAGCTTTCTCCACGAGGCCTCATACTCCCAACCGTCATAGGATTCCAAACAAAAAACCTGGATTTGTCACTAATATCCAAGCCCATAACTGTCCAGCTGCGAACAAAGGTGATAGTCGCTGCTGTTAATGGCAGAACACGTAATGGGCGCCATGCACCAAATTTCCTTCTGCTAAGTTCCTGTAAATGGACAAGGGTGTTGTAATGAAAAGAAGGTGTGTAATGAAGAGACAGAGGTGTGTAATGAAGAGACATAGGCATGTAATGAAGAGACAGAGGTGTGTAATGAAGAGACAGAGGCGTGTAATGAAGAGAGGGGTGTTGTAATGAAAAGAAGGTGTGTAATGAAGAGACAGGTGTGTAATGAAGAGACAGAGATGGGGAGTGTAATGAAGAGACAGAGGTGTGTAA
Source organism: Hyla sarda (assembly GCF_029499605.1). Taxonomy (NCBI): domain Eukaryota; kingdom Metazoa; phylum Chordata; class Amphibia; order Anura; family Hylidae; genus Hyla; species Hyla sarda. The sequence continues at coordinate 10,941,548 of NC_079190.1, read as the reverse complement.
TGAAGAGACAGAGGTGTGAAATAAAGAGATGGGGAGTGTAATGAAGAGACAGAGGTGTGTAATTAAGAGATGGGGAGTATAATGAAGAGACAGGTGTGTAATGAAGAGACAGAGGTGTGTAATGAAGAGACAGAGGCGTGTAATGAAGAGACAGAGGTGTGTAATGAAGAGACAGAGGCGTGTAATGAAGAGACAGAGGTGTGTAATAAAGAGATGGGGAGTGTAATGAAGAAACAGAGGTGTGTAATTAAGGTGCAAGGGGAGTATATTGAAGAGAGGGGTGTATAATGAAGGGACAAGGAAGTGAAATGAAGAGACAGGGGAAGGTAATAAAGAGTCAGTGGGTGTAATGAAGACAGATGTGCTTGAAAATAAGATACAGGGAGAGTATAATGAAGAGAAATGGGAGTGTAATGAAGAGAGATGGGAGTGTAATGAAGAGAAGGTTGTGTAGTGAAGAGATCAGAGAGTGTGATGAAGAGACTGGGTGTATATTAAAGACGCAGGGTTGTAATGAAGAGATGGGGTGTGTAATAAAATTACAATAGTGTGTAAAGAAGAAAGAAGTATTAAATGAAAAGACAGGGGGCGGGTGTAATAAATAGACAGGGTGTGTAATAAAAAAGACAGGAGTGTAATGAAGGGACAGGGAATGTAATGAAGAGACAGGGAGTGTAATGAAGGGACAGGGAATGTAATGAAGAGACAGGGAGTGTAATGAAGAGACAGGGAAGTGTAATGAAGGGACAGGGGAGTTGTGCATGAGATAGATAAATAGAAGATAAATAGATATGAGATAGATAGATATGAGATAGATATGAGATAGATATGAGATAGATATGAGATAGATAGATAGATAGATATGAGATAGATAGATAGATATGAGATAGATAGATAGATAGATATGAGATAGATAGATATGAGATAGATAGATATGAGATAGATAGATATGAGATGGATAGATGATAGATATGAGATAGATATATAGATAGATAGATAGATATGAGATAGATAGATATGAGATAGATATATAGATAGATATTAGATAGATAGATAGATAGATAGATATGAGATAGATAGATATGAGATAGATAGATAAATAGATATGAGATAGATAGATATGAGATAGATATGAGATAGATATGAGATAGATAGATATGAGATAGATAGATATGATATAGATAGATTTTAGATAGATAGATATGAGATAGATACATATGATATAGATAGATTTTAGATAGATATGAGATAGATAGATATGAGATAGATAGATATGATATAGATAGATTTTAGATAGATAGATATGAGATAGATAGATATATATGAGATAGATAGATATGAGATAGATAGATATTAAATAAATAGATAGATATGAGATAGATAGATATGAGATAGATATGAGATAGATATGAGATAGATAGATATGAGATAAATAGATAGATATGAGATAGATAGATAGATAGATAGATAGATATGAGATAAATAGATAGATATGAGATAAATAGATAGATATGAGATAGATAGATATGAGATAAATAGATAGATATGTAAAGTTGAAGAGCAGCACTCCAAGCCGGGTGGGTATAGGTGAGTATAGATAGATATGAGATAGATAGATAGATAGATAGATAGATAGATAGATATGAAATAGATAGATAGATAGATATGAGATAGATAGATATGAGTGAGATAGATGTGAGATAGATAGATATGAGCTAGATATGAGATAGATGTGAGATAGAGAGATAGATGTGAGATAGATATGAGATAGATATGAGATAGATAGATAGATATGAGATAGATATGAGATAGATAGATATGAGATAGATAGATATGAGATAGATAGATAGATATGAGATTGAGATAGATAGATATGAGATAGATAGATATATAGATATGAGATAGATAGATAGATAGATATGAGATTGAGATAGATAGATATGAGATAGATAGATAGACAGATATGAGATAGATAGATAGATAGATATGAGATAGATAGATAGATATGAGATTGAGATAGATAGATAGATATGAGATAGATATGAGATAGATAGATAGATATGAGATAGATATGAGATAGATAGATAGATATGAGATAGCTAGATATGAAATAGATATGAGATAGATAGATAGATAGATAGATATGAGATAGCTAGATATGAAATAGATATGAGATAGATAGATAGATAGATATGAGATAGATAGATATGAGATAGATAGATAGATAGATAGATATGAGATAGATATGAGATAGATAGATAGATAGATATGAGATAGATAGACAGATATGAGATATCACTAATAGGTTGTAAGCCAGCATGGTGCACTACATGTTATCATTAGTGTTGAGCGTGAATATTCAAAATGCAAATTTTTACCGCGAATATCGCCACTTTGCGATTTCGCGAATATTTAGAATATAGCGCTATATATTCGTATTGACCAATATTCATTTTTTTTCTTCACAGTACACATCACAACAATGATGTGTCCAAAGAAGGCTCCAATATTATTTACTGTGTGAGTCGGTGTGGAGCGCGAATATTTCGTATATGCGAATATGCAAATATTCACGAATATCGGCACTTCCAGAGGACACTGATCCCTGCATTGTTTTTTAGCTTTAGATAGGGTAGGTTAGTTTAGCAGATAGGTTTACTTTTTTCCATGCGAAAACCGGAATGAAGTGCGCATGCGCGATTATATGTTTCAGCTAACGATATAATCGCGCATGCGCACTATGCAAATTTCATTCCGGTTTTCGCATGGAAAAAAGTGAATGAACATAGTGAATATGCGAATTTCACAAACATAGGACGAATATTTGTCCACATAGAAACATATGCTTCACAGAAGGGGTATAACAACTTAAAACTTAACATTTAATGTGCTATTTAAAAGACAGGACCCCACTGACAACAATACAACAGAAAAAGTAGTCACATCGGACCCAGAGGCCATAGATTGTGGACAGCAGTCTGAGTCAGTCACAAGGCCAAGGTGATGGTCAGGGAGTGATAGGGGATAAGCAATATGAGACCAGGGTGGGTAGGGCTGTGGCCCTAGTATACCCTATCAGGGAGATGTCGTGCCACTACCCCTGCTCGCTCAGGGAACTGTCGGGGCACTCGTCCTAGAAAGGACGACCCCTGCCCCGGTCTACCCCTTTGTCAATCCCTGTAAAAAGAAATAGTCAGCCCGCCCGCCCAACGCGTTTCCCCCAAATCACTGGGTTCGTCAGGGGCTACAGAGCATAAACAGCCAATGTCACAAATATAAGTTACAACTTAGTGACACAGAGTGTAAAATAAAAGCCGAGGCCAAAAAGGTGCAGCAGTTACAATAAAGTGCACCATATGAAGTAAACAAAATGAAACACACCGCAATCACATCCCATCAGTTTAGGCACCCCTCAAAAACAAGTAATAGTGCAGGGAGTAGCGATGTGCTAATGACCCAGAGCAGAGCCCTGCTCCTGGGTATTGACTCACGTGACCCACAGTGGCGGTCTGCGAGATGCTGGCATCTGTAGTGGCAGAATGCACAGCTATGGCGTCTGTTTTCCGCTGGTTTGATCAGCGAAAGAGGAGCCCTCTTATAGCACTTACCTAGTCAGACGCTGCCACGCTCGGATCGCGCGCCACTGCCGGATGCCGACGTCACGCTGGTGAGTCTGCATCACTTCCGGGGGCGCGTCCACAATACAGAGCGGAGCGTCTGCCGTTGCCTGGCGACACCATAGTGTTAAGTGCAGGCGTCGTCCGCAACTATGTAACCAATGACAGAATGAGTATTTTGGGGGCTGGATCTGGGACATCAGTGGTAAGTAAAACATAGAGGTAGTGCAATCCTACTAATTGGGGACATGTTGGTCAGTGTCGGGCAACTGAAAAAATATTTTATAACCTTCAGACAGGTAGATTCAGAGTACCGAGTGAATAAATCATTGTAGTGTAAATAGAACATGGTAATAACAAGGGTGTGAATGGCGGAGGAACCATAGAGATAGGCCAAGTGATGGAGTACCAGGGCATAAGGGTATAGGCTCAAATCAACCATATACATATCTCAGCTATAAAAAACATGCGTAACTTAATTTCTCATTTAAGCCTTTCGGGGACTGAGTCTGGAGACGAAAAATCCACTGGGCCTCTTTTTGCAAAATCAATTTGTCCCAGTCCCCTCCCCTAAGGGGGGGTCTTACCAGCTCAATCCCCACAAAGGTCACCACTTTTGGGTCCCCCCCGTGGCTGTCACAGACATGTCTTGCCAAGGGTTTATCTGCTTGATTTGCAATATCCCTCAAATGCTCCCCTATCCTCCTTCTCAGTTCACGCTTGGTTTTGCCGATATACTCAAGACCACATATACAGTTGGCCTTATATACCACCCCCTTGCTCCGACAGTTTATGAAATCACGGATATTGAATATGCCCCCTGTGATGGAACTCCTGAAGGTCTTGGTCACTGCAATGTGGTTACATGCAGTGGCGCGCGATCCGAGCGTGGCAGCGTCTGACTAGGTAAGTGCTATAAGAGGGCTCCTCTTTCGCTGATCAAACCAGCGGAAAACAGACGCCATAGCTGTGCATTCTGCCACTACAGATGCCAGCATCTCGCAGACCGCCACTGTGGGTCACGTGAGTCAATACCCAGGAGCAGGGCTCTGCTCTGGGTCATTAGCACATCGCTACTCCCTGCACTATTACTTGTTTTTGAGGGGTGCCTAAACTGATGGGATGTGATTGCGGTGTGTTTCATTTTGTTTACTTCATATGGTGCACTTTATTGTAACTGCTGCACCTTTTTGGCCTCGGCTTTTATTTTACACTCTGTGTCACTAAGTTGTAACTTATATTTGTGACATTGGCTGTTTATGCTCTGTAGCCCCTGACGAACCCAGTGATTTGGGGGAAACGCGTTGGGCGGGCGGGCTGACTATTTCTTTTTACAGGGATTGACAAAGGGGTAGACCGGGGCAGGGGTCGTCCTTTCTAGGACGAGTGCCCCGACAGTTCCCTGAGCGAGCAGGGGTAGTGGCACGACATCTCCCTGATAGGGTATACTAGGGCCACAGCCCTACCCACCCTGGTCTCATATTGCTTATCCCCTATCACTCCCTGACCATCACCTTGGCCTTGTGACTGACTCAGACTGCTGTCCACAATCTATGGCCTCTGGGTCCGATGTGACTACTTTTTCTGTTGTATTGTTGTCAGTGGGGTCCTGTCTTTTAAATAGCACATTAAATGTTAAGTTTTAAGTTGTTATACCCCTTCTGTGAAGCATATTTTGAAACTGGGTATTTACTACAGAAATCTGTGATTTACTCTCCTCCCATTGAGTATGGCTGGTTTCCTGGCGACAGGTTTGAATACTGAGAGTTGGGTGACAGAAGTGTCAGAGGTCTTTTCCGACAAAGTATACATCCAGAAACAATATACCCCCTCTTTTAAATCTGCCTTCAGAGAGCTAACCCAGTTATATAAGGAACACATCACGTCATGGTGGGAGATCCAGAGCCTGGAAAATTATCTTAAAAATCAAATTGTTCCCAGGGGCTTACGCATCAGTCTAGTCCCAGCCACCAGGATCAGGAGCACTGGTTTAATGAACAAATGGGAGAAAGAGGCTACTCAGAGTTCTCTTAGACTGATGCGTTTACTGCTAGAGGAGGAAAAAATCAATTACTCTACCACTGAAGAAAAACTGAAATCCCAGATTGAAATTACCCAGAGGTTCTCTACTGAGGCTGAGTTTCAAACTAAGGAAGCTCAGCTAAAGAACACAGTTGAACGCTTTCAGTACCACCTCAAGGAAAGGAAACATAAACAGTTTGTCCGGGACCTCCAGGACTTTAAAGATAATAAGATATACGGGGTCCTTCCGAGAGGTGGTACTGTAGCGTCTGAAGTAGAGTACTCCTCCACAGAGACGGACGTCTCTGACTCGGATAAAGAGTCTCAGGGGAGGGGACGTGGTAAAGGTAGAGGTAGGGGCAGGAATAAACGTGGAGGTAGGGGGACTAATAGAGGCAATCGAGGAGGTTTACCTGCAACAAGTGACAGCTCTTTTTTAGAGCGCCAGAACCAATACACGGCGTACCCCCTACGCAATCGGAACGCCTAGCTCCGACTAACTCACAAATTATTAATCTATCCTCCCACTCCTTGACATCTGACGAAATGTGTATCCTTGGTAAGGGTCTTGGCTTTGTCCCGACAAACACCTTTAACAAATTTAACTGGGTTAAGGACCTGAATTTATTTACACGTAAATTACAATGGCATAAGCATTATTTGAATATTGAGAGGAGGAGGGCTCTTGAACTGGGATTGCCCAGGGATGTATTACAGGGCGCTGACATGCTGGTGAGCTTGCTATCAGAGAATGAGGCTACCAGTGGTCAGGGTCCTTTTACGACTCTCAGGAATAAGAGCACAAAGATGCCCCCGGCCGGGGATATCTCATGCATTGACGTTTTTTTGGGACTTGTGACTGGTGAACTTGAACAGATTTATTCTGACAGACATACCAATTTTAGACATGGGGAGATAATGGCCCTCCAGTCATTGGAACATGACCAGTCCCTGACCATAAAACCCTCCGACAAGGGGGGTAACATTGTGGTCATGGACTGGTCACAGTACCGCGAAATGTGTCTCACTTTACTAGCGGACACCACCAGTTATGAGACTCTGGAGGGAAATCCCACAGAGGTCTATCTCTCTGAACTCAAACAAATAGTGGAGGGGGCCAAAGGCCTCAACTTACTAAGTGATGAAGAGATAGACTTTTTGGTACCCCGTTTTCCTCGTATCTCGACGTTCTATGCTTTACCCAAGGTCCACAAGGGCACATCTCCCCTCAAGGGTCGTCCAATTGTCTCTGGTGTAGGAAACATCACTCAGAATGTGGGTATCTATATTGATAACATACTAAAACCCTTTGTAATGGCATTACCTTCCTACACCAGAGATACTACAGATCTATTGCAAAAATTGGATGGTCTATCCCTTGAGGGTGACTGCCTACTGGCGAGCATAGACGTCGAATCTCTGTACACCTCCATCCCACATGATCTTGGGATGGCAGCGGTTGACTTCTTTCTTCAAACAAGGGGTGTTCAATTTCACGCCCACAGCCGACTAGTTTCCGAACTTTTGCGCTTTACTCTCACCAGAAATTATTTCCTTTTTGATAGGCGTATTTACCATCAAACGCGGGGGACCGCGATGGGGAGCCCCTGCGCCCCCACCTATGCAAATCTCTACCTTGGGTGGTGGGAGGAATCGATTGTTTTTGGTGAGAGTCTTTTACGCTACACGGAGATGGTCGGTCTGTGGGCGCGTTATATTGATGATATATTCATTCTTTGGAATGGATCATCAATCCAGTTTAGAGAGTTTGTGGATGCTCTTAATTACAATGATCTGGGATTACGCTTTACTTTTGAGATACACAAGGACCAGATCCCATTTCTCGATGTTCTTATCTCGAGAAATGACAGTGGCGGATTGGACACTACGATATACCGCAAGCCCACATCCACAAATTCACTACTAAACTGGGATAGTCATCACCCCAGATCTGTCTGCCGAGGGATTCCGAAAGGACAGTACCTGCGCATCAAGCGCAACTGCTCTACAGATTCGGAGTTCAAAAAGCAGGCTGCTGACTTACGGAAGAGGTTCAGAGAACGGGGGTACCCCGATTGGGTATTAAGGAAAGCATATCAGGAGGCTATGAACAAAGAACGCAATTCACTCCTTGCACCCCGACAAAAAACATCAGGTAAAGATATCACACGGATAGTGGCCACTTTTGACAGTGGTACCCCGCAGGTCAGAGCCATTATTGAAAAATATTGGCATGTCCTACTGATGGATAAAGATCTCCAGGAGGTCTTGGACACTCGCCCACAGATTTCATTCCGGCGGGATCGGAATCTGCGGGACAGACTTGTTCGCAGCCATTTCTCCAGACCCAATCAAGGACATACTTGGCTAGACCGCAGAATCAAGGGCTGCTTTAGATGTAGTGGGTGTATTGCATGTAACCACATTGCAGTGACCAAGACCTTCAGGAGTTCCATCACAGGGGGCATATTCAATATCCGTGATTTCATAAACTGTCGGAGCAAGGGGGTGGTATATAAGGCCAACTGTATATGTGGTCTTGAGTATATCGGCAAAACCAAGCGTGAACTGAGAAGGAGGATAGGGGAGCATTTGAGGGATATTGCAAATCAAGCAGATAAACCCTTGGCAAGACATGTCTGTGACAGCCACGGGGGGGACCCAAAAGTGGTGACCTTTGTGGGGATTGAGCTGGTAAGACCCCCCCTTAGGGGAGGGGACTGGGACAAATTGATTTTGCAAAAAGAGGCCCAGTGGATTTTTCGTCTCCAGACTCAGTCCCCGAAAGGCTTAAATGAGAAATTAAGTTACGCATGTTTTTTATAGCTGAGATATGTATATGGTTGATTTGAGCCTATACCCTTATGCCCTGGTACTCCATCACTTGGCCTATCTCTATGGTTCCTCCGCCATTCACACCCTTGTTATTACCATGTTCTATTTACACTACAATGATTTATTCACTCGGTACTCTGAATCTACCTGTCTGAAGGTTATAAAATATTTTTTCAGTTGCCCGACACTGACCAACATGTCCCCAATTAGTAGGATTGCACTACCTCTATGTTTTACTTACCACTGATGTCCCAGATCCAGCCCCCAAAATACTCATTCTGTCATTGGTTACATAGTTGCGGACGACGCCTGCACTTAACACTATGGTGTCGCCAGGCAACGGCAGACGCTCCGCTCTGTATTGTGGACGCGCCCCCGGAAGTGATGCAGACTCACCAGCGTGACGTCGGCATCCGGCAGTGGCGCGCGATCCGAGCGTGGCAGCGTCTGACTAGGTAAGTGCTATAAGAGGGCTCCTCTTTCGCTGATCAAACCAGCGGAAAACAGACGCCATAGCTGTGCATTCTGCCACTACAGATGCCAGCATCTCGCAGACCGCCACTGTGGGTCACGTGAGTCAATACCCAGGAGCAGGGCTCTGCTCTGGGTCATTAGCACATCGCTACTCCCTGCACTATTACTTGTTTTTGAGGGGTGCCTAAACTGATGGGATGTGATTGCGGTGTGTTTCATTTTGTTTACTTCATATGGTGCACTTTATTGTAACTGCTGCACCTTTTTGGCCTCGGCTTTTATTTTACACTCTGTGTCACTAAGTTGTAACTTATATTTGTGACATTGGCTGTTTATGCTCTGTAGCCCCTGACGAACCCAGTGATTTGGGGGAAACGCGTTGGGCGGGCGGGCTGACTATTTCTTTTTACAGGGATTGACAAAGGGGTAGACCGGGGCAGGGGTCGTCCTTTCTAGGACGAGTGCCCCGACAGTTCCCTGAGCGAGCAGGGGTAGTGGCACGACATCTCCCTGATAGGGTATACTAGGGCCACAGCCCTACCCACCCTGGTCTCATATTGCTTATCCCCTATCACTCCCTGACCATCACCTTGGCCTTGTGACTGACTCAGACTGCTGTCCACAATCTATGGCCTCTGGGTCCGATGTGACTACTTTTTCTGTTGTATTGTTGTCAGTGGGGTCCTGTCTTTTAAATAGCACATTAAATGTTAAGTTTTAAGTTGTTATACCCCTTCTGTGAAGCATATTTTGAAACTGGGTATTTACTACAGAAATCTGTGATTTACACATAGAAACATAGAATGTGTCGGCAGATAAGAACCATTTGGCCCATCTAGTCTGCCCAATAATCCTATCAATAGTCCCTGGCCCTATCTTATATGAAGGATAGCCTTATACCTATCCCTATCTTATATGAAGGATAGCCTTATACCTATCCCTATCTTATATGACGGATAGCCTTATACCTATCCCTATCTTATATGACGGATAGCCTTATGCTTATCCCTATCTTATATGAAGGATAGCCTTATACCTATCCCTATCTTATATGAAGGATAGCCTTATACCTATCCCTATCTTATATGAAGGATATCCTTATACCTATCTTATATGAAGAATAGCCTTATACCTATCCCTATCTTATATTATGAAGGATAGCCTTATACCTATCCCTATCTTATATGAAGAATAGCCTTATACCTATCCCTATCTTATATGAAGGATAGCCTTATACCTATCCCTATCTTATATGAAGGATAGCCTTATACCTATCCCTATCTTATATGAAGGATAGCCTTATGCCTATCCCTATCTTATATGAAGGATAGCCTTATGCTTATCCCATGCATGTTTAAACTCCTTCACTGTATTTGCAGCGACCACTTCTGCAGGAAGGCTATTCCATGCATCCACTACTCTCTCAGTAAAGTAATACTTCCTGATATTACTTTTAATCCTTTGCCCCTCTAATATAAAACTATGTCCTCTTGTGGTAGTTTTTCTTCTTTTAAATCTCTTCTCCTCCTTTACCGTGTTGATTCCCTTTATGTATATAAAAGTCTCTATCATATCCCCTCTGTCTCTTCTTTCTTCTATACATGTTAAGGTCCTTTAATCTTTCCGGGTAAGTTTTATCCTGCAATCCATGTACTAGTTTAGTATCTTCTCTAAACTCTCTGTAGAATATCTATATCCTTCTGGAGATACGGCCTCCAGTACTGCGCACAATACTCCAAGTGACGTCTCACCAGTGTTCTGTACAGCGGCATGAGCACTTCTCTCTACTGCTTATACCTCTCCCTATACATCCATAAGCACTTCTCTCTTTCTACTGCTTATACCTCTCCCTATACATCCAAGCATTCTGCTAGCGTTTCCTTCTGCTCTATTACATTGTCTTCCTACCTTTAAGTCTTCTGAAATAATTACTCCTAAATCCTTCTCCTCAGATACTGAGGTCAGGGCTGTGTCAAATAATCTATATTCTGCCTGAGGGTTTTTACGCCCCAGGTGCATTATCTTGCACTTATCCACATTAAATTTCAGTTGCCAGAGTTCTGACCATTCTTCTAGTTTGCCTAAATCCTTTTCCATTTGGCAGATCCCTCCAGGAACATCAACCCTGTTACATATCTTTGTGTCATCAGCAAAAAGACCAAAACCATCGAGACCTTCTGTAATATCACTAATGAAGATATTAAACAATATTGGTCCCAGTACAGATCCCTGAGGTCCCCACTGGTGACAAGACCGCGCTCTGAATATTCTCCATTGACTACAACCCACTGTTGTCTGTCACTCAGCCACTGCCTAATCCACTCAACAATATGGGAGTCCAAGCTCAATAACTGCAGTTTATTGATAAGTCTTCTATGTGGGACAGTGTCAATAACCTTACTAAAATCTAGATATGCAATGTCTACTGCCCCTCCGCCATCTATTATTTTAGTCACCCAGTCAAAAAAAATCAGTAATATTTGTTTGACATGATCTCCCTGAAGTAAACCCATGTTGTTTTTCATCTTGCAATCCATGGGATTTTAGATGTTCCACAATCCTATCCTTTAGTAGGGTTTCCATTAATTTCCCCACTATTGATGTCAGACTTACTGGCCTATAGTTGCTTGATTCCTCCCTACTACCTTTCTTGTGAATGGGCACGACATTTGCTAATTTCCAATCTTCCGGGACGACTCCTGTGACCATTGATTGGTTAAATAAATCTGTTAACAGTTTTGCTCGCTCACCACTAAACTCTTTTAATCATTTTGGGTCTATCCCATCAGGCCCCTGTGATTTATTTGTCTTCACTTTAGAAAGCAAACGAAGAACCTCTTCCTCTGTAAAGACACATGCATCAAATGATTCCTTAGTTTTCCTCTCTAATGAAAGTCCTTTTCCTTCTTTTTCTTCTGTAAAAACTGAACAGAAGTCATCATTAAGGCAGTCGGCTAGCCCCTTATTCTCTTCTACATACCTTCCTTCCTTTGTTTTTAATTTATTTATTCCTTGTTTTGATTTCCTTATTTCATTTATATATCTGAAGAATGTCTTATCCCCTTTTTTCACAGACTGAGCTAGTTTTTCTTCTGCCTGTGCTTTAGAAGTCCTTATAACGTGCTTGGCCTCTTTCTGCCTAGTCTTGTAGATTTCCCGATCTTCATTGCTCTGGGTTGTTTTATAATTACTAAATGCTAGTTTTTAGTTTTTTATGATTTTGGCCACTTCTGCTGAGTACCACAGGGGTCTCTTCCTTTTTCTGCTTTTACTGACAAGTCTAATGCAATTTTCTGTTAAAGCGTCTGTTAAGTAGTCCCATTTCTCCTGAACTCCATGTAATTTGTTCCAGTCTGATAGGGACTCATTTATGACTAATCTCATTTTTGAAAAGTCTGTTTTTCTAAAATCTAAAACTTTTGTTTTTGTGTGGTGTGACTCCTTCACTGTTCTTATATTAAACCACACTGATTGGTGATCACTAGATCTCAAGCTTTCGCCAACAATAACATCATATACCAAATCCCCATTTATGAATACCAAATCCAAAATGGCCTCCTTCCGCGTTGGCTCCTCAACCACTTGTTGTAGAGATAATCCCAGTAGGGAATTTAGAATATCTATACTCCCGGCAGAACTTGCTATTTTGGTTTTCCAGTTTATATCCGGAAGATTGAAGTCTCCCATAATGATAACTTCTCCTTTCATTGTCATTTTAGATATTTCTTCAACTAGGAGATCATCTACTTCTTTAACTTGGCCAGGTGATCTGTATATCACCCCTACACGAGTAACTGCATGATTACCAAACTGCAACGTAACCCAAACTGACCCTATGTTGGCCTTACTAACTTGTATTAGGTTAGATTTTATGCTATCTTTCACATATAGGGCCACTCCTCCTCCTTTCTTGCCTTCTCTGTCTCTTCTGTATAAAGAGAACCCTGGTATGGTTATGTCCCACTCATTCCTTTCATTAAACCATGTCTCAGTAACAGCCACTAAATCTACATTCTCAGATGCCATTATTGACCCAAGTTCATTGATTTTATTATCTAGACTGCGGGCATTTGTAGACAGGACTCTGAGCTTGACATTTCTTAACTTCTGGGCTACTGACATGTTCTGGCATATTCGTGAAATATTGCGAATTCGAATATGGCCCCTGACGCTCATCATTAGTTATCATGTCACTTTTACCCTTGTATATACCTTATCTGTGTGCAACTATAAAACTAAGCAACTACCCCCTCATGAATAGAAGGTGTGTGTGGTTGTTCATCAGTATTTTGCCCCTGTGCGTCCTCCCCTTATATAACAGTGTGGCTGATCTGCATCATAATGGGAATAGGTGCCTTGCCTGCCCAAGTATCAGTGACCAGTAAGTGGTCTTTTTCTGTGATTTTTTTTTTAGTGATTTGTAGAAATGTCGCGATTTGTTCGCCGGCGAACTTAGCATGTTTGCGTTCGCATCGCTGGGCGAACATATGTGAAGTTCGATTCGCCCCCTATACTTTAACATTGCGGTAAATTTTGACCCTGTGAGTCAGAGTCAGCAAGCACATTACAGCCAATCAGCAGCAGTCCCTCCCTTCCAGACCCTCCTACCTCTTGCACGGACGCCATTTTACCCTCATTCGGCATTCTGCAGGCTTAGAAAGTGGAGGGTCAGAGAAGCTGCTCCTGCTGTAATAGGGAAAGCGATAGCTAGGTTGCTGCTAGGTGGTGTATTCAGGGTCCAGTTTACTTCTAAAGCACTAGTCTAACATCTGCTTTAAGGACAGCACCCAAAAAAGCCCTTTTTAGGGCTCAAATATCAGTCCGTGTGTCTTGCAACAGCTGGAGGCACCCTAGTTGGGAGGGAACCGCTGGTTTAAAGGGGTACTCCAGAATAAAACTTAAGTTCCTTCAAGCAACTAATTACAGTATTAAAAGGGCTATAAGTTCAGTCCGTGTGTCTTGCAACAGCTGGAGGCACCCTGGTTGGGAGGGAACCGCTGGTTAAAAGGGGTACTATAATTCATACATACACAGCAACTAAGTAAAGAAACCACGGCTGGTCCGCTATAACATAACACTACCAACAAAATAGAACCAGATCATGTAAAATGACTTTTATTAACACATATGCAAAAAATACATACAATAAAAAATAATAAAAAGAGGATAAAATAAGGCACTACAATAGTAGTCACAGAAGATGGGAGCAGGCAAGTGGTGTAGCCCTACATGGAGTACAGGGAATAGCTGGTGTACCATAGAAAGTACAAATGTAAACATGGAAGAGGTCACTGGATATTATTGAAAAATGTCTAAACATATGGGTAACAAATAAGGTAACAGTGACACATCAAAGAATGTCCTAAATGGGAAAGAGTACAATAAACAGAGAATAGCCAAGAGGGAAATGAATGAGACACCATAAAGTCCTCCTGCTATGCAGGGGGTAGGTGTGTGGCTGCATGGCAGGAGGACTCACAGTTGTGAGTTTTTTTTGCCTTCAGGGCTAATTGTGTCACCCTAGTGCAAATCATATTTGGTGTGACAGTTGTTCAAATAAAAAATAAACTTTTTTGGCTGTGAAATAAAACCAGTCAGTTCGCGTCACACTTGGGAGTTTTTTGGGCCTGCTGGGCTCATTGTCACACTAGTGCAAATCATATGTGGTGTGACAGTTGTGTAAATTAGAAAACAAAATACCTTTTTTGGCTGTGAAATAAAACCAGTCAGTTCGCGTCACACTTGGGAGTTTTTTGGGCCTGCTGGGCTCATTGTCACACTAGTGCAAATCATATGTGGTGTGACAGTTGTGTAAATTTAACAAAAAAAGCAGTTAGTTGTCTGCAAGTGTGTGGGTCAGGCCTACAGCGTCTACTCTACGTCTACGTCTGTCAAGGACATGTTTGAGCATAAGATGCCAGTGTCACAAGGTCACCCCCTAGCCCGGCGTCTGACAGCTGGCTTTTCTGAACTCATAGCCCGCCAGCTTTAAAAAAATTAATTAAAACATTTTTTTTTAAATTTAAAAAAATTTGTAAAAAATTTAAAAAAATTGCTAACATTTTTTTTAGCTATTGGGACACCAAAGTGGAAGGTACCCGGCCAAAATTTCTTTGCACAAAAGGCAATCCCCAACCGGTACTCGATTGTGCAACAGGAAGTAATGGCATGTCTGGCACACAGTGTTGGGGCAAGGGTCCATCTGACCACTGATACCTGGTCTGCAAAGCACGGTCAGGGCAGGTATATCACCTACACTGCGCATTGGGTAAACCTGGTGACGCTGTGCAGGGTTGCCGCGGTGGATTTTGAATGAAGACTGGCCTCTTGAAGCTGATTGGTCGCTCGCTGCTGGATGGTATGGGGGCGACCAATCAGGAACGTGTACAGTTATGCTGTCATAGGAAAAAGTCGCTGAGGGGATGTCATCCAAACATGGGCATGGGGATGGTAGGCTTAACTCTGATTGGCTGTTCGGGATGTCTAGTGAGCCAATCAGAGAGGGGACGTATGAGTTCAGGTTGCAGGATGTCTTTCAAATCTTTCAGCCAATCGCTACTGGGCAGGTCCGGGCTGCGACCAATCAGGTTAAAGACGTATAATTCCTCTTTGGGGGATTCCTAGAGGCATCAGCGGCAAATCTTTTTTGAAGAATTCGACCAATCGCTGCTGGGCAGGTCCGGCCGGCGAACAATCATGGACGAGACGTGTATTTCCTCTTTGGAGGATTCCAAGAGGCATCGGTGGCAACTCTTTTTTGAAGAATCCGACCAATCACGTTCCGTCTGGGTAAGGTGGCGACCAAGGATGACTTGCATGACTTATCCGCCACCAACTATGGTTCAAGCCGCAATGTTTTAGGGCTACAGCAGTGGCTGCAACAATACCAAATTTTTCAGCCATGTGTACATGCCTAATTTTTCCGGTACTCTCTGCTGACATCTCTGTCCATCATGCCGGTGAGGCGCTTGATTTGCGACAGCCCAACACGTTGGAATTCAACACTCCTAATGTTCGACCGCCTGCTCCAACAAGAAAAAGCCGTCAACGAATATTTGTATGACCGGGGTGCTAGGACATCATCCGCGGAGTTGGGAATTTTTTTTGCCACGTTACTGGAGGCTCATGCGCAATGCCTGTAGGCTCATGCGTCCTTTTGAGGAGGTGACAAACCTGGTCAGTCGCACCGAAGGCACCATCAGCGACATCATACCGTTTGCTTTCTTCCTGGAGCGTGCCCTGCGAAGAGTGCTGGATCGGGCAGTAGATGAGCGTGAAGAGGAAGAGTTGTGGACACCATCACCACCAGAAACAGCCTTATCAGCATCGCTTGCTGGACCTGCGGCAACGCTGGAAGAGGATTGTGAGGAAGAGGAGTCAGAGGAGGAATGTAGCTTTGAAGAGGAGGAGGAAGACCAACCACAGCAGGCATCCCAGGGTGCTCCTTGTCACCTACCATATTTTTCGTCCTATAGGACGCACCGGCGTATAAGGCGCACCCAATTTTTAGGGGCAAAATCTAAAAAAAATAAAGATTTTGAACCCAATAGTGGTCAAGACCACTGCATAGGAGGTAATACTCACGTGTCCCCGCCGCTCCGGACCCGTCACCGCTGCCCTGGATGTCGCTCCATCACTGTCGCCGTGTCCCCGTCGCTCCGGAACGTCTCTGCTGCCGGCCGGGTATCCTCGCTCTCCGTCGCAGCCATCACGTCGTTACGCACGCATTATAGAGTCTTCTGGACTCTTGGATATGCGCTTGTTCTTATATTTCAGCCATGTGTACATACAACGAAAAACACAAATAGCCACCACAACTACATGATATACGAGTGCATGCTGCTGTGGCAAATGCAAAGTACACAAAAATTGCAGCGGCACATTTTATCAATATATATATATATATATATATATATATATATATATATATATTTTATTTTTTATTTTTTTAAAGGCTCTCAGCGCACTTTGCATTTGCCACAGCAGCATGCACTCGTATATCATGTAGTTGTGCTGGCTATTTGTGTTTTTCGTTGTATGCTACTTTGAGGGAATGGCACCCTCTCCAGCCATGCACCCCTCCCCCTTTTCCCAGGAGGGAGTTTAAATGTTTAAATTGATGGTTGATCTAGCATGTCCCCCAGTCAAGAGGCTATATGCACAGCAGAGGTGAGAGTTGTGAGTATTAGACTCATAATGTATGTTAGGGACCATCCGAAAATGGCCGCCTCCACGTGGCGGATAAGGGACACATTTTGATCAAAAATTGCCAGGTGTACATGCCTAATTTTTCTGGCCTCTGGTGCTGCACTTGTTATGGTGCTGCAATTTTTCTGGCCGCTGCTACAGCTGCGGCTGCAACAATACCAAATTTTTCATCCATGTGTACATGCCTAATTTTTCAGGTACTCTCTGCTGACTAGTGTTGCTCGCGAATATTCGCAATGCAAATTTTATTCGCGAATATCGCATATTCGCGAATTCGCGAATATTCGCGAATATAGCACTATATATTCGTAATTAGGAATATTCGTTTTTTTTATTTTTTATTTTGTTTTTTTTCACAGTACACATGACAGTGTAAAGAAGGCTCTAATACTACTGCGTGAGACTGGCGTGCGAATTTTCGCATATGCGAAGATTTGCATATGCTAGTTTTCGCATATGCGAATTTTCCCTTATGTTAATTTAGTATATACTAATTTTCGCATATGTTAATTTTCGCATTCGCGAATTTTCACATATGCGAAAATAAAACGAGAATATTGCGAATATGCGAATATTCGCGAATATATGACGAATATTCGTCCATATATTCGCTAATATTCGCGAATTCGAATATGGCATTTGCTGCTCAACACTACTGCTGACATCTCTGTCCATTTTAGCAACCGTGGATATTAGATGTATGGTAAGGGTAGCATGGTGGCTCAGAGGATAGATCTGGTGCCTTGCAGCGCTGGGGCCTTGGGTTCAAATCCCACTATGTGCTGCCTAAAGGGGGGCTCTAACTATGTGCTGCCGAATATGGGCGAATCTATGTACTGCCTATAGGGGGATCTAATTATATGATGGCTAAAGGGGGGATCTAACTATGTGCTGCCTAATATGGGGAAATCTATGTGCTGCCTAAAGGGGGATCTAAATATGTGATGCCTTAAGGGGGCTAAAGCATGTTATTCCAAAGAATTTAGGAATAATAGGTGATTTATGCCCTTTATGGATTAAAACCAGACTCTGCATCAACTATGTAATTTTCCATGGGAGTTTGGTCATGGATCCCCCTCCGGCACGCCACAGTCCGGGTATTAGTCCCCTTGAAACAACTTTTAAATCACTATTGTGGCCAGAAAGAGTCCCTGTGGGTTTTAAAATTCGCCTGCCCATTGAAGTCAATGGCGGTTCGCCCGGTTCGCGAACATTTGCGGAAGTTCGCGTTTGCCATTCGCAAACCGAAAATTTTATGTTCGCGACATCACTAGTGTTTTGCCCCTATTTTTCCTGTGTTTTTCTCTATTTCTCGTTTATGCCTTTACATTTAGTGATGTAGACCACTCCCAGTCTTTTACTTACAGCCCCGGACAGCTAAGTTCCTGGACACGTCTTCCCCAGGCCGGACGCCTTTCCGTGCTAGTCCAGGACACCGACAGCCAACCGGAGAACCCCTCACCCAGGCTACGATCCAGATCGGCATTACAGGCAGCTTTCACTACTCACAGGATACCGCGGTCTGCAGAGGTTTGCTGAGACCAGGGCCACCATCAGGGAGGTACAACCCATACACCTGTATGGGGCCCAAAGCTCCAGGCGGCCCGCACGTCCCAGGACCTTTTTATTTAAAATTTTTATTTTTTATGGCTTGTCCCCCTGATGGCGGCCCTGCTTGTCAGTGAGTGACTGCGACTGTCACTCACTGACCGCTGGGTGCCCAGCAAGGACTATGACCGGGCCTCATAGTCCTTGCGGGCCCGCACATTTATTTCTAGGGCACGGACGGCCCCTTAAGAATGATGGCAGAGCCGGACAGGCCAAGGTCTGATTGGAGTAGAGAGGTCACATGCTCCGTGCAGGCACGCACGTCTACTCCAATCACCTGACCTGTCCACGTCCCTGCGCGATCTCCTTCATCCTCCCCGTCCAGCACCAGGAGCAGCAGAAGCCTCATGTGGATTCTCCGATCCCGGCAGGGTAAGTGAACTTGTGGGGGGAAGGGGGGGGGGGGGTGTTATGAGAGTGATAAGAGGTGATGAGTGATGCAGGGGGGGGTGATGAGTGGTGCAGGGGGGGTGATGAGTGGTGCAGGGGGGGGTGATGAGTGGTGCAGGGGGGGGGGGTGATGAGTGGTGCAGGGGGGGGGTGATGAGTGGTGCAGGGGGGGTGATGAGTGGTGCAGGGGGGGGTGATGAGTGGTGCAGGGGGGGGTGATGAGTGGTGCAGGGGGGGGGGTGATGAGTGGTGCAGGGGGGTGATGAGTGGTGCAGGGGGGGTGATGAGTGGTGCAGGGGGGGTGATGAGTGGTGCAGGGGGGGTAATGAGTGGTGCAGGGGGGGGTAATGAGTGGTGCAGGGGGGGTAATGAGTGGTGCAGGGGGGGTAATGAGTGGTGCAGGGGGTTGGTGATGAGTGGTGCAGGGGGTTGGTGATGAGTGGTGCAGGGGGGGTGATGAGTGGTGCAGGGGGGGTTGATGAGTGGTGCAGGGGGGGTGATGAGTGGTGCAGGGGGTGGTGATGAGTGGTGCAGGGGGGGGGGGTTATGGGGTTGATAAGAGGTGCAGGGGGGGTTATGGGGGTGATAAGAGGTGCAGGGGGAGTTATGGGGGTGATAAGAGGTGCAGGGGGAGTTATGGGGGTGATAAGAGGTGTGGGGGGTTATGGGGGGGATAAGAGGTGCAGGGGGAGTTATGGGGGTGATAAGAGGTGCAGGGGGAGTTATGGGGGTGATAAGAGGTGTGGGGGGTTATGGGGGGGATAAAAGGTGCGGGGGGTTATGGGGGTGATGAGAGGTGCATGGGGGGGTGATGAGAGGTGCAGGGGGGGGTTATGGGGGTGATAAGAGGTGCAGGGGGGGTTATGGGGGTGATAAGAGGTGCAGAGGGGGTTATGGGGAGGATGGGAGGTGCAGAGGGGGTTATGGGGATGATGAGGAGTAATGAGGACACAGAGGATAAGAGGGGGTGTATATGTATATATGATGTGTATGCATGTGTGGCAGTATTATATTTAGTGGGTACAGTGTATGGCAGTATTGTATTCAGGGGTACAGTGTGTGACAGGATTATATTTAGTGGGTACAGTGTGTGGTAGTATTATATTCAGGGTACAGTGTGGGGCAGTATTTTATGTAGGGTACAGTGTGGGGCAGTATTTTATTTATGGTACAGTCTGGGGCAGCATTATATTTAGTGGGTATAGTGTGTGGCAGTATTATGTTCAGGGTACAGTGTGTGGCAGGATTATATTTAGTGGGTACAGTGTATAGCAGTATTATATTCAGGGTACAGTGTGTGGCAGTATTATATTTAGTGGGTACAGTGAATAGCAGTATTATATTCAGGGTACAGTGTGGGGTAGTATTATATTCAGGGTACAGTGTGGGGCAGTATTATATCCAGGGTACAGTGTGGGGAAGTATTATATTCAGGGTACAGTGTATAGCAGGTATTATATTCAGGGTACAGTGTGTGGCAGTATTATATTTAGTGGATACAGTGTATAGCAGTATTACATTCAGGGTACAGTGTGGGGCAGTATTATATTCAGGGTACAGTGTGTGGCAGGATAATATTTAGTGGGTACAGTGTATAGCAGTATTATATTCAGGGTACAGTGAGGGGCAGTATTCAGGGTACAGTGTGGGGCAGTATTATATTCAGTGGATAGTGTGTGGCACGATTATATTCAGGGTACAGTGTGGGGCAGTATTATATTATGGGTACAGTGTGTGGCAGAATTATACTCAGGGTACAGTGTGGGGCAGCATTATATTCAGGGTACAGTGTTTGGCAGTATTATGTTTAGTGGGTACAGTGTATGGCAGTAATATATTCAGGGTACAGTGTGGGGCAGTATTATATTTAGGGTACACTTTCTGGCAAGGTTAGGGGTAGGGAGCCCCGAGGTAATTTTTTTGCATTGGGGCCCTGTAGGCCCCTCTTTGCTAATAGTTTTCCCCCCATATAGTTGTAGGCCTCTCTGAGAGGGGCCCAGGCCTACCACAACTATGGGGACAACTATTAACAGAGGGGCCTACCCAAATTAGATGGAGCCCCCTATATAGTTTGGATAGGCCCCTCTGTTAATAGTTGCTTCCATATAGTTTGGGTAGGCCCCTCTTTAAAAGGAGTAGTCTGGTGAAAAATAACTTATCCCCTATCCAAGGATAGGGGATAAGTTATAGATCGCAGGGGGGGTCCAAGCGCTGGGACCCCCCCCCCCCCCCCCCCCGTGATCTCTTTCACAGGCCCCGGCAGTTTGGTGGAAGCTGACGTCCGTACCCCGCAGGAGGCTGCGGCCGGCACACCTCCTCCATGTTTCTCTACATGGAACTGGGGGGGCCCAGGCCTTGAGCTGTGTGAGGGGCCCCGAAATTTCTGATATCAGCCCTGGCTGAGACTGCCATCCGTCTACATCACTACCTTCCAGGACATCACGATCTACCGAGAACACTATCCGTGAGTATCGCTGCCTGCCGGGATCACCAACAGCCGAGAAGGAGGGTGAGTGGTGCTGTGCACCGATACTACATATTCAAAGATTGCAACAAAGTCACTACAATTGCTGCTCTAATCGCTACTGTTGCCACAACTGCTGCTACTGTAATAGCTGCAATTGCTGCTATATTTGCTACAACTGCTGCTACTGTAATAGTTACAACTGCTGCTACTGTAATAGTTACAACTGCTGCTACTGTAATAGTTACAACTGCTGCTGTATTTGTTACAACTGCTGCTACTGTAATAGTTACAACTGCTACTACTGTAATAGTTACAACTGCTGCTACTGTAATAGTTACAACTGCTACTACTGTAATAGTTACAACTGCTGCTACTGTAATAGTTATAACTGCTGCTACTGTAATAGTTACAACTGCTGCTACTGTAATAGTTACAACTGCTGCTACTGTAATAGTTACAACTGCTGCTGTATTTGTTACAACTGCTGCTACTGTAATAGTTACAACTGCTACTACTGTAATAGTTACAACTGCTGCTACTGTAATAGTTACAACTGCTGCTACTGTAATAGTTACAACTGCTGCTACTGTAATAGTTACAACTACTGCTACTGTAATAGTTACAACTGCTGCTACTGTAATAGTTACAACTGCTGCTTCTGTAATAGTTACAACTGCTGCTACTGTAATAGTTACAACTGCTGCTACTGTAATAGTTACAACTGCTGCTGCTGTAATAGTTACAACTGCTGCTACTGTAATAGTTACAACTGCTGCTGCTGTAATAGTTACAACTGCTGCTACTGTAATAGTTACAACTGCTGCTACTGTAATAGTTACAACTGCTGCTACTGTAATAGTTATAACTGCTGCTACTGTAATAGTTACAACTGCTGCTACTGTAATAGTTACAACTGCTGCTACTGTAATAGTTACAACTGCTGCTGCTGTAATAGTTACAACTGCTGCTGCTGTAATAGTTACAACTGCTGCTACTGTAATAGTTACAACTGCTGCTACTGTAATAGTTACAACTGCTGCTGCTGTAATAGTTACAACTGCTACTACTGTAATAGTTACAACTGCTGCTGCTGTAATAGTTACAACTGCTGCTACTGTAATTGTTACAACTGCTGCTGCTGTAATAGTTACAACTGCTGCTACTGTAATAGTTACAACTGCTGCTACTGTAATAGTTACAACTGCTGCTACTGTAATAGTTACAACTGCTGCTACTGTAATAGTTACAACTGCTACTACTGTAATAGTTACAACTGCTGCTACTGTAATTGTTACAACTGCTGCTGCTGTAATAGTTACAACTGCTGCTACTGTAATAGTTACAACTGCTGCTACTGTAATAGTTACAACTGCTGCTACTGTAATAGTTACAACTGCTGCCATTGCTACAAATCTGTTACAGTTACTGATGAGACTCATTAGATCTTCACAGGACTTCATTCATTCATTCATTCATTCATTCTTTGAACTGTTTTTTCCTACTGAACTGTGATTTTTCTATTGGACATCCTGGGACACAATTGTGATTAACAATAGAAAGAGACATATTGCTAACCATCCAGTGGACACCGGAGTACCCCTTTATATGGCTATTCAGCATTCACTCGCAACACTTTCAATGTGTATTTATGCAAAACCCAAATAAAAATACTATAGGGGAGATTTATCAAAACCTGTCCAGAGGAAAAGTTACTGAGTTGCCCATAGCAACCAATCAGATCGCTGCTTTCATTTTTGAAAAGGCCTCTGAAAAATGAAAGACGCAATCTAATTGGTTGCTATGGGCAATTCAGCAACTTTTCCACTGGACAGGTTTTGATAAATCTCTCCCTTTGATTGAACCCAAAAAATATATGTATGTCACACAAATACAAGCAATGATTGGATTACCTGGGGTCATGTGATCTTGCTGCTTGGTGCTCTAATGCCGGCGGCTGCCAACCTGTATGTGTAAATACTCCCTGCACCCCTTTTTTAAATTCTGTGAGGGGTGTAGTTTCCAAAATGGGGTCACATGTGGGGGGTCCACTGTTCTGGCACCACGGGGGGCTTTGTAAATGCACATGGCCCCCGACTTCCATTCCAAACAAATTCCCTTTTCAAAGCTCAATGGCGCTCCCTCTCTTCTGAGCATTGTAGTGCACCAACAGAGCACTTGGCGTCCACACATGGGGTATTTCCATACTCAGAAGAAATGGGGTTACAAATTATGGGGGTAATTTTCTCCTATTACACCTTGTAAAAATGTAAAATTTGGGGAAAAAACTGCATTTTAGTTTTTTTTTTTATTTACACATCCAACTTTAACAAAAAGTCGTGAAATACCTGTGTGGTGTTTAGGCTCACTGTACCTCTTGTTACGTTCCTTGAGGGGTGTAGTTTCCAAAATAGAATGCCATGTTTTTTTTTTTTTTTTCTGTTCTGGCACCATAGGGGCTTCCTAAATGCGACATGCCCCCCAAAAACCATTTCAGCTAAATTTGCTTTCCAAAAGCCAAATGTGACTCCTTCTCTTCTGAGCATTGTAGTTCGCCAGCAAGTATTTTCTGTCCTAACATGGGGTATTTTCATACTCCGAAGAGATGGGGTAACAAATTTTAGGGGGCATTTTCTCCCATTACCTTTTATAAAAATGGTAAATTTGGGAAAAAATCTGCACTTTAGTGAATTTTTTATTTATTTATTTACAAATCTGACTTTAATGAAAAGTCATCAAACACCTGTGAGGTGTTAAGGCTCACTGGACCCCTTGTTATTTGCCTTGAGGGGTGTAGTTTCCAAAATAGTATGCCATCTGGGGGTTTTCTGCTGTTCTGGCATCATAGGGGCTTCCTAAACGTGACATGCCCCCCAAAAACCATTTCAGAAAAACTCATCTCCAAAATCCCATTGTTGCTCCTTCCCTTCTGAGCCCTCTACTGCGCCCGCCGAACACTTTACATACACATATGAGGTATGTGCTTACTCGAGAGAAATTGGGTACACATTCTAGGAAGATTTTTCTCCTTTATCTTGCTGTTATTCCTGTGAAACACCTAAAGGGTAAACAGACTTGCTGAACGTCATTTTGAATACTTTGGGGGGGGGGGGGGGGTGCAGTTTTTATAATGGGGTCATTTGTGGGGTATTTCTAATATGAAGACCCTTCAAATCCACTTCAAACCTGAACTGGTCCATGAAAAATTCCGATTTTGAAAATTTTGTGAACAATTGGAAAATTGTTGCTGAACTTTGAAGCCCTCTGGTGTCTTCCAAAACTAAAAACATCTCAACTTTATGATGGAAACACACAACAATGGTCTGCGTGGATGAGAGAGTACATCTGATCTGGCAATATTCCGATCCCGATATAAACAGTGAACAATCCTCTTTTTTGTTGAATTCTATACAATTTATTTTAGAGCACAATATTTTCACGTTTAATGACATTATTTACAGGCAGACGAAGGGCTCTGCCATGGGCACTCATTTCGCCCCAAGTTATGCTGATTTATTCATGGGGCGATTCGAGTCCCATTACATGTCACAGTCCTCCCCTTTTTTTCACCACATTTTTTTTATTCAAAAGTTTTATTGATGATTTATTTTTTATTTGGACAAGTAGTCAGTTGGAGGCAGAGGAATTTGCTAGACATTTGAATTCCAACATATGGGGTTTACAATATACCCCACATTTTTCTCATACAGTAATCCAATTTTTGGATCTTGAAATTATAAAAACTGAGAATAATGAAGTCATTACACGCACTTACTTTAAACAGGTAGACGTTAATAGTTTTTTAAGTTTTGACAGTGCTCACTATCCGAATTGGTTAAGAAATGTGCCATACGGGCAATATGTCCGCATCAGGAAAAACTGTACCACGGATGCAGACTTTAAAACGCAATCTATGGTACTACAGGGACGTTTCCTTGACGGGATATCCTAAAAAAAAGTAAAAACCATGAAACAAAAAGATTTTTTAATAAATAAAATGGTAACTAAAAATGTAGGCTCAGGTGAGAATAGATTCAAATATAATATTCAAATAACTAATTTTAACAATAGTGCAAATGAGATTAAAAAGATAATTAAAAAGAACAGGCCCATTAGTCCATACTTAGGGAGAACATCACATTTCGACATGCAAAAATTTTGAAAAATATTCTGGCACCTAGCAGACTTAAAAATATTAATTCTGTTGTAGCTACACGTGCAATCACACCAAAAGGTTGTGTTCCCTGCAATAAAAATCGTTGTCTATGCTGTGGTATGATTCAGGGCATCGGAGTTGATAGTTTCACTTCGTCTCAAACTAAAAAAACTTTTCTTATAAAACATAATGTGGACCGTGGCACACAATTTGCGATATACCTCTTGACTTGCAGTTGCGGTTTTCAAATGCAATTTTGCAAATTTTGGAAGGTTTTGTTTTCACGCCGTACAATTAATGGTAAAAATGACATGTGTTTTTTTATTCTCTGGGTCAATACGATTAAAATGATACCCATGATAACATACTTTTCTATTACTGTTGCGCTTAAAAAAATTTGCTAACTTTTTAACCAAATTAGTACGTTTAAAATCCTCCTATTTTGAAGACCTATAACTTTTTCATTTTTCCGTATAAGCGGCGGTATGAGGGCTCATTTTTTGCGCTGTGATCTTTACTTTTTATTAATACCATATTTGCTTATACAAAACTTTTATTACATTTTTTATTAATTTTTTTTTGGAATAAAATGTTATAAAAAAGCAGCTATTTTGGATTTTTTTTTTTTACGTTCACGCCGTTCACTGTACGGGATCATTTACATTTTATTTTAATAGTTCGGATATTTATGCATGTGGCGATACCAAATATGTATATAAAATCATTTTGTTACACTTTTTGGGGGTAAAATAGGGAAAATGGGCCAATTTACGTTTTTATTGGGTTTTTCACATTTTTTATTGGGTTTTTCACATTTTTTATTACTTTATTTGTTTACTTTTTTTACTTTTATTTTTACACTTTAATAGTCCCCATAGGGGACTATTTAAAGCAATTACTCGATTGCTAATCTTGTTCAGTGCTATGTATAGGACATAGCACTGATCAGGGTTATCGGTCATCTTCTGCTCTGGTCTGCGGGAAGGCAGATCAGAGCAGAAGACTCCCGGAAGGCAGCGGAGGCAGGTGAGGGGACCTCCGTCTGCCATGCAGGATGATCGGATCGCCGCGGCAGCGCTGCGGGCGGTCCGATCATCCTGTTAAGTGACCGCGATCCTGCAGATGCCATGATCGGTATTGATCATGGCATCTGAGGGGTTAATGGCGGACATCCGCGGGATCGCGGGTGTCCGCCATTACCGGCGGGTCCCTGACTGCGATGCACAGCCGGGACCTGCCGCGCATGATGCCGGCATCGCTCCGATGCCCGCGGTTATGCTCAGGACGTAAATGTACGTCCTGGTGCGTTAAGTACCGCGTCACCAGGACGTACATTTACATCCTGTGTCGTTAAAGGGTTAAATGAGACGATTGAAAATGTGAAGGGAATACTATTTTTATTTTTTTGAGGTAGAACACACCAATAAATTAGTTCACTATAAAATGCTTCCATATTTAGATATTTTTATATATTTTTTCATTTATCTACGGTATATCTATACATTTTTTTTTTGCACATCTACTCGCGCACCCATAGAATTTATTGTCTGTGGTGCTGTTAAAATAACATGTTTACCTTGTTTGTATATTTTTATACTGATATCAATCTCTTTTTTAATGCTCATGCAATGATGTTATTTGCCCTGAATGGGTTAACTTTTTAAATGTATCTTGACCTGATAGGGTTAAAACTATTTTGTATATAAACCCCCTCCTCATCCTGTTTGTCATGCCTGAAGCCGCCTATGTGCGGTGAAACGCGTTGCATTTGAATAAAAAAAATCTTTTACTCACTGGACGTGTCCGATCTTGGCCAACGCCGATACCCCCCACCGCCCCTTGGAAGTCCTCACCTGTTGAACATTTTCCTTACAAGCAGAGAGCTTCAAAGTTAGAAAATCTTAAATTTTTTCATCAAATTTTTGAATTTTTCACCATGAAATGATGCAAGTATCGACAAAAATTTACCACTAACATGGTCCTACAGTGAAAATTGGCCTGATCCTTAAGGAGTTAAGGATGCTTGAATGTCCCTGATTCCAGTCCTCATCCAAACTATGTTAGGCACCACCAATACAACTCTGCTCCACCCTGATTCCGGAGCAACACTGTAGCATAGGTTCCTGTTAGCTTTGCTCCTGTGTTCTTATCCTAAGCTTTTTTTCTGACTCCATCATTACCTGACCCTTCTCTACATCATTGCACTGTGTATAACTTGAACTGTCAACCATGCCTCTGCTCTCTGAGCAAGCTAACTTCACCTGGCGCTTCTGAGCTACTCAGCTCAGCTATAAACACCAGCTAAGCCTAGCTACCATAGTTATTGGTGTATAACATGCATTGGCGTATAACACGCACCCTCACTTTAACAGGGAAATTTAAGTAAATAAAATTCATGTTAAATAAATTACTTGGACTAAATGCCACATCATCCCCCCAACTTTTATTCCCCCTGCTCCTTAGCTTGGTCCCCCCTGTGCCACATCATTCCTTCCCTTTAATTATCCCCTGTGCCACATTTACCCCTTCCCCTCCTGATCCCCTGTGTGCCTCATTTTCCTTGATTCCCCCTTGCATCATCATTCCCCCCTCTCATCATACCCCTGTTTGATATTTACCCCATCTCATCATTCCCCCCATCTTATCATCCTCCCTCATCATTCCCCCGTTTCATCATTACCCCCTCTCATCGTCCCCCCTGTCTTATCACCCCCCTCTCATCATTCCCCCGTTTCATCACTACCCCCCATTATTCCCCCGTCTTACCCTCCCCCTCTCATCATTCCCCATCTATTCCCGCCCTCATCATTTCCCCGTTTCATCACCTCCCTCCTACCCCTCATCATCCCCCCTTCTCCCCCTGTATTTTATATTTTTGTACTTACCTTGCCTGGCCGCGTTCCAGCAGGCTTGGGTCAGTGGCGGGTCTTGCGGGCTATGAGGCCAGTAAACAATGACGAGTGACGTCTCTTGCCGGCTCCTCTGCACGACGTCAGGGACATCACTTTTCATTCTCTGCAGCCGCTGCTGGCGGCTGTTCTAAAGTGGCCGCGGCCAGACTGCTAAACTTTTAACAAGAAGCCAGTACTGCGGCCACTCTGACCAGCGGCAGCTGCAGGGAATGACAAGTGACGTCCCTGATGCCGTGCAGAGGAGCTGGCAGGGGATGTCCCTCATCCTGCTTCACTGACCACGCAGCCCATAAGACCTGCTGCCTGACCTGAGCCTGCCGTATCGCAGCCAGGTAAGGAGAATAAAAAATTTAAAAAAACAGGGCAGAGGAGAGGTGTTCAGACCAGCAGGAGCCGCTGCTGATCACTGTTTTCAAGTGGCTGCGGCCGGTCTGCTGATCCTTAACAAGCAGCAGTCACTGTAGCCACTTAAAATCAGTGACCAGCACATTTATTGGCGTATAACACGCAGGCAGGGTTTTTGCCTTAAATTTATGTTTTAAAAGTGCATGTTATACGCCGATAAATACGGTATATATATATATAAGCTTTTGCTATCCATAGTGTCAGCTTGCCCCTCCTGCCTGTATCCCTGGTGCTTGGCACCAGGGCTTTTTGGCCTGCTTGGCCAGCTTCAGCTTAACCGGTGGACAGGGAGAGTGAGCCCTAAACTGACCCTAAAACCGCTCTCTCTGCCTACTTGCCCATCCACCCTAAACAGTGGATCGACAACTGGGCGCCAGTCCCTTCCTGAACTAAAGTGCAGGGGCCTAATTAAAACACATACCAATAAATAGTCGGTCACAAACCAGAAACATTACAGGAACATAGAACTCTATAGTATAAGTTCAGAGGACACAGATCGGTGAGCAGAACAGAGGACACTATCAGCGGACATGAACAGAGGACACTATGGATCAGCAGACATGAACAGAGGACTCAGTAGTTGTGAACCGAGGACACTATAGATCCGTGGTCATGAACAGAGGACACTATAGATCAGTAGTCATGTACAGAACTCCAAAGATTTGAATAGAACTAATAAACATATAGAGTTCAAAACACCAGACAGGAAAACAAAACAGGAATAAGCTGAATCCCCTTGAAAAACCTCTGGTAGACACAGGAATAACAATACCCCCTGAGTCCCCACAGACAAGTAAACGGGATCTATTGCTAAACAGGAATATTCACATTCCCTATGCAAACCTCCAGTAGACACGAAGTCCCCATGGACAGGTAATAGGGATGCCTAGATACACATGATATATTTATAGAACACTGTTCACACTGAACACAAGACAGGAAAAGCAATTCCTAGAACACCTCCAGTAGACAAGGAGTCCCCATGGAACAGTAAGCGGGATGCAAGCATAGGACACTGTTCACACTGGACACACAAAATGGACACTCCACTCCACTAGAGTAGCCATTAATAATAAATCCGAATAGACTACTGGCCAGCGGCACACTCACCAGTGTGGTCAGAAGCTGACCCAGTAGCAAAACAGAAATATAAAACACAGAACTTCCCATAAACGGATACAAGAGAAAACTACAGTGTGAACAGACACATAGCAGAAAGGATATACAAATCCTAAAACCTACTAAACAAACACAGCTTAAAATCCTCTAAGAGCATGCCACCTATCCATGGCTAAAACCAAAACATACAAAGTGCATGCTAAAACAGAAAAGCTCAAACAAAGAGTGTTTCACCAAGCCTCCATTAGCAGCATAGCCAGGATATTAGCAGCTAGACATCAAGAAGTCCATCAGTAAATGAAGTCAAGATGAAATGAAGTCAATCACCAGCCCAGAGGCTAGACTGGACTGACATTTTATAGACATACCTAAACACTTAAAGGCAATTGGACAACAGAGGCAGAGGCTGAAAGAGTGAGAGACAAACTATTCGCTGACCAGGAAACATAAAACTGTTCACACACAGCAAATCCAAAGCTGTGTGTGAACACAGACCAGGACAGACATGACACTGCCCCTTCTGTATTCTCTTATCCCATAGCTCTCCACTGGGTATCTTAGCTTTCATTTATTCATTTATACTTTGTGGAGGTCAATGCCCCTTTTAAACTCCTTCTAAACTCCGCTACTGAATAGCGCTCCACTTTGTAATACCTACTCCCGGTAGTTCCCGTCTTGTCCTGTTATTTCCCGTTTAATACACAGTTAATTATCTAGCATAGTGCTGTGTTACGCTATGCTCCACAAGTTTAACCCTTCTCATTGGATAGCACAACACCAGCGATTTATACTCCTTAAACACTGAGTTGGTTATCAGAATTTAATTCTAATACCTCCGGGTTACCGGAAGCGATCGGTCACATATAAATAAAAGTGGTGACCCCACATAACACGTTCTATTGTCTGTGTCCTTATTTTGGTTAACCATTTGGACTCTTGGACTATTTGTGTTGGGAAGTGATATGTGTATTGTCTTAGCCAGTGGTCTCAAACTGTGGCCCTCAAGATGTTGCAAAACTGCTGGGAGTTTGTTTTGCCATATCTCAAGGGCCACAATTTGAGACCACTGGTATTAGCTGTCCTGAGTACCCGAAAGGGACCAATGAAACATGGCGCAAGTTGCCAATCAGGGTTCTAGAAAACCATGTGGATGACCTTTATGGACGCTATAGGATGCCAACTCCTATGTGTCCCAGCCCATCCTTAAAAAAAAATTCACATTTTATATTGTATTGTTTTTTTATTGTTTATTTTTACCATTTTCTCCAGCTTTTGATTATGAGTTTACTTATCAACATACATAACAAAGAAACCATGTGCCTTGCTCTGCGCTCAGAACTCATGTAAGTAATGGCCCCCCTAGGAATCAGGTGATCAGTGCACATTACGCTTTAGTGATAGCGGAACATATTGTCTAAATGAGGAGTGTGAGGACTAAACAACCGGATAATGAATCCCACCGGGGCCCCATTACACAGCCAGGCTGTGAACTCCCCCAGAGATGGAGGCTGAGAATGATCAATACTATAGGGGCCCCGCAGGGGAAGCTCTGTTTACCTAATATAAAGTGATTTCATGTCAGAAGCTTTTAGTATGGTTTTTAAGATGATTCTATGAAGTTTGAAAAAATATATAAATAAGACAAAAACAGATGGAAAACACAATGGAGGTGTAAACAGAGACAAAAATAAAGTTTGTAAATAAATAAAAATAAATAAATGAATTATGCCAGTGCTATAACCTAAAGAATTTATAAAAGTGTTAGTTTTTTTTGCTTTTTTTTGTGTGAACCATGAATAGTATACTATAGAAAAAGAAACAAAAACATTTAAAAAATAAAAATAAAAATTCTGCCACCACCCCACAAAAAAGTTACATAAATCCCACAGAACCTATGCGTGCTACCAAATGTGCTACGGAAAATACTGTCAATTTGTCTCGTATTAAACAAGGCCTTAGACAGACACGCCAATGAAGTAAGAAAAAAAATTGGGGCTGACGAAATACAGGCCTCTTTCGGCCTATTTGCGGACATCCTAATGACAACCTCTGAAGGGCTCATCTTTTTCTACCACCAATCCAATCCTTTTTCAAGGCTCATACCTGCATATACCTGAACTGTATAGTGTTCCTGAACCAGCTACAGTAGCCAATGAGGTGCAGTGATCTGTGCCACCCACCCACAAAGCAAATTCAAGTGGCACCTATATACCTATAGGGACTGTCAACATAGTAGTGCTTTCACACTATAATAGTTTTCCTGAACCAGCTAGAGTAGCCAATGAGGTGCAGTGATCTGTGCCACCCACCCACAAAGCGTATTCAAGTGGCAACTACCGTATTTATCGGGGTATACCACGCACCGGCCTATAACACGCGCCCTCATTTTACCAAGGATATTTGGGTAAAAAAAGTTTTTGGTAAAATGAGGGTGCGTGTGTGTGCATGCGTATACCCCCATACACCCCCAGGAAAGGCAGGGGGAGAGAGGCCGTCGCTGCCCGCTTCTCTCCCCCTGCCTTTCCTGGGGTCTAGAGCCCTGCTGCCACCGCTTCTCTCCCGCTGGCTATCTGCACCGCTGCCCGTTCTCTCCCCCTGACTATCGGTGCCGGCCAGTGGCGTACCAAGGGGGGGGGGGGGCGGCCTGCCCCGGGTGCCACTCTCAAGGGGGGTGCCAGGGGCGGACTGACCCGCCATCGCCGCTGCTGAGGTCCGGGACACTCATCCCAGAACCCCAGGAGTAAGCGCTACATTCTCCTGTATGCGCGATATACACACATACAGGAGAAGGCGTTCCCTCTGTGTGAGCCGCATCTGCAGCTATACAGAGGAGACGTGACCTTTGCCCCCACGCAGCACGCAGTACAGGCGCTGTTGACGTCACTCATCCGGCGCTTCTACTGTGGAGGGGAGAAGACGCGGGCCCTACTGCTGAGGAGATCGCTGCGTGGGATATCAGGTGAGCATCCTTTTTTTTTTTTTTTCTTGCTCTGCATATACCTTCAGGGAAGGGGGGATGGGGGGTGTGCTCTGCATTTAACTATGGGAGAGGGGGGGTGCTCTGCATTTACCTATAGGGAAGGGAGGAGAGGGGGGGTGCTCTGCATTTACCTATAGGGAAGGGGGGAGGGGGAGAGGGGGGTGTGTGCTCTGCATTTACCTATAGGGAAGGGGGGGGGAGAGGGGGGGGGGGTGCTCTGCATTTACCTATAGGGAAGGGGGGGAGAGGGGGGTGCTCTGCATTTACCTATAGGGAAGGGGAGGAGAGGGGGGGTGCTCTGCATTTACCTATAGGGAAGGGGGGGAGAGGGAGGGGGGTGCTCTGCATTTACCTATAGGGAAGGGGGGGAGAGGGGGGTGCTCTGCATTTACCTATAGGGAGGGGGGGTGCTCTGCATATACCTATAGGGAAGGGGGGAGGGTGCTCTGCATATACCTATGGGGGAGGGGGGCGGTGCTCTGCATTTACCTATAGGGAAGGGGGGGGAGAGGGGGGGTGCTCTGCATTTACCTATAGGGTAGAGGGGGGGGTGCTCTGCATTTACCTATGGGGAGGGGGGTGCTCTGCATATACTTATAGGGAAGGTGGGGAGAGGGGGGGGGTGCTCTGCATATACCTAGGGCTGGGTGGTATGACCATATATGTGTATCACGGTATTTTTTTTACTTACGACGACGGTTCCACGGTATATAACGGCATTCCCCCCAAAAAAAAATCATGTGACCCGCCAGCACTGTTCTGCTCCCTCCCCCGCCCCTATCATGTGACCCGCACGCGGTGTTCGGCTCCCCCCCTCCCAAAATCATGTGACTCGCCAGCACTGTTCTGCTCCCCCCAATTAATGATCAGCCCAGCGGGGCACTACTCACATATGTCAAGCACTGCCCTCCTCCTCTTTGTTGGGGGCCGCCGCCGATGGAACTCTAAACTGTACGCCAGTGGTCTCCAACCTGCGGACCTCCAGTTGTTGCAAAACTACGGCTGTCCGGGGCATGCTGGGAGTTGTAGTTTTGCAACAGCTGGAGGTCCGCAGGTTTGAGACCACTGCTGTACGCTGTATACCTATGCCCGGGCTGCAAAAGATACAGAAAATAAACTTAACTCACCCACATCGGCCGCACTCTGGGGATGGGAACGCCGGACAGCCGTCAGCCAATCACCGGCCAGAGCGATGCCCCGCCCCTGCCAGTGATAGGCTGAGCCCACTGTCATGTAAGAAGCCGGCTTCATACATAACAGTGGGCTCAGCCTATCACTGGCCAGGGTGGGGCATCGCTCTGGCCGGTGATTGGCTGACGGCTGTCCGGCGTTCCCATCCCCAGAGTGCGGCCGATGTGGGTGAGTTAAGTTTATTTTCTGTATCTTTTGCAGCGTACAGAGATTTCCATCGCCGGCTGTCCGAGCATGCTGGGAGTTGTAGTTTTGCAACATCTGGAGGTCTGCAGGTTGGAGACCACTGGCGTACAGTATAGAGTTCCAGCGCCCGGCGGCCCCCAACAAAGAGGAGGAGGGCAGTGCTTGACATATGTGAGTAGTACCCAGCTGGGCTGATCATTAATTGGGGGGGAGCAGAACAGTGCTGGCGGGTAACATAGGATTAGTTCCCCGATGTGGGGACAGTGCTGTGCTAGGCTGATAATACATTCCCGAGGGGGAGGGGCCCAACCGGTATTGCGGTATGGGGGAAAATTCATATCGTGCAGCCCAAAAAATTTGGTATTCGGTATGAACCGGTATACCGCCCAGCCCGAGATATACCTATGGGAAAGAGGGGGGGGGGTGTAGCTCTGCATATACCTATGGGAAAGAGGGGGGGGTGTAGCTCTGCATATACCTATGGGGAAGAGGGGGTGGGGGTTTAGCTCTGCATATACCTATGGGAAAGAGGGGGGTGTAGCGTAGCTCTGCATATACCTATGGGAAAGAGAGGGGGGTGTAACTCTGCATATACCTATGGGAAAGAGGGGGGGTGTAACTCTGCATATACCAATGGGAAAGAGGGGGTTACCTGGCTACCTACCTACCTGCCCTTTTACTGTGCAGGACACCAAGGAGGGCATTATTACAGTTTGTGGGCCTATAGATGGGAAGATTGTGTAGAGGAGGGGAGGGCACTGAAAATATGCAGAGTCTGACATGTTTTTCCTGCAGATGTTAAGAGATCCACATGGCGGTCTTATCCGGACGGAGAAGAAAAGGAAAGAGGATGCCGCTGTCACGATTCGGCAGGCTGGAGGTGGATCCTCTGTGTCAGCGAGGGATTGGCGTGGACCGTGTCGGTGGACCGGTTCTAAGTTGCTACTGGTTTTCACCAGAGCCCGCCGCAAAGCGGGATGGTCTTGCTGCGGCGGTAGCAACCAGGTCGTATCCACCGGCAACGGCTCAACCTCGCTGAATGCTGAGAAGGCGTGGGACAGAAGGACTAGGCAGAGGCAAGGTCAGACGTAGCAGAAGGTCGGGGCAGGCGGCAAGGTTCGTAGTCAAGGAGGATAGCAGGAGGTCTGGAACACAGGCTTTGGACAACACTAAACGCTTTCACTGGCACAAGGCAACAAGATCCGGCACGGAATTGCAGGGGAAGTGAGGTAATATAGCCAGAGAGCAGGTGGAAGCTAATTAGGCTGATTGGGCCAGGCACCAATCATTGGTGCACTGGCCCTTTAAACCTTATAGAGCTGGCGCGCACGCGCCCTAAGGAGCGGAGCCGCGCGCGCCAGGACATGACAGCCGGGGGCCGGGACAGGTGAGTGACTTGGGATGCGATTCGCGAGCGGGCGCGTCCCGCTATGCGAATCGCATCCCCGCCGGCAGTGTCAGTGCAGCGCTCCCGGTCAGTGGGTCTGACCGGAGCGCTGCAGAGAGAGAAACGCCGCGAGCGCTCCGGGGAGGAGCAGGGACCCGGAGCACTCGGCGTAACAGTACCCCCCCCCTTAGGTCTCCCCCTTTTTTTGTCCGGCAATTGCTTCACGTGGGACGAGGACACTGGGAGCGATTGTAGGGTTTCCTCATCAAATGCAGGCAGTTCAGCAGGAGTGGGAATGGGGAGGGAGGGCAGAGGGTGAAGCTTGGCATGGGGTGGAGTGTTACCAGGACAGGGGCTATGAGGAAGCAAAGCATAGTCCTGATAGGCTTTGGGGAGACCAGGTGTAGGAGGAGGCACCGAGGCTTGCCTGACGGGACTGGGAGGAGACGTGAGGCATTTCTTGCGGCAAGCAGGGCCCCAATTCTTGATCTCCCCGGTGGTCCAGTCAAGGGTGGGAGAATGATG
Organism: Hyla sarda; assembly: GCF_029499605.1. NCBI lineage: Eukaryota > Metazoa > Chordata > Amphibia > Anura > Hylidae > Hyla > Hyla sarda. The sequence continues at coordinate 10,905,069 of NC_079190.1, read as the reverse complement.
CTGGAGCCATGGCAGACCGAGGAGGACTTCAGAGGTACAGTTGGGAAGGACGAACAATTCAATCTTTTCGTGATGGGGTCCAATGCACATTAAGAGGGGTTCTGTGCGGTAACGCACTGTGCAGTCCAATTTAACTCCGTTGACCGAGGAAATGTAGAGCGGCTTGACGAGACGGGTCACCGGGATGCAGAACTTATTCACCAAAGAGGCCAGAATAAAATTTCCAGAAGAACCAGAGTCCAAGAAGGCCACGGTAGAGAAGGAAGAGTTGGCAGAAGGAGAAATCCGCACGGGCACAGTAAGACGTGGAGAAGCAGACTTCGTACCAAGAGACGCCACACCCACGTGAGCTGGGTGCGTGCGTGCATTTCCCGGACGTGGAGGGCGAATAGGGCAATCCACCAAGAAGTGTTCGGTACTGGCGCAGTACAGACATAAATTGTTATTCCTACGGCGAGTCCTCTCTTCAAGGGTCAGGCGAGACCGATCCACTTGCATAGCCTCCTCGGCGGGAGGCACAGGGGTAGATTGCAAAGGATACTGTGAGAGAGGTGCCCAGAGATCAAGGCCTTTTTCCGGGCGGAGCTCCTGGTGTCTCTCAGAAAAACGCATGTCAATGCGGGTGGCCAAATGGATAAGTTTTTGCAGGTTGGCAGGAATCTCTCGTGCGGCCAGCACATCCTTGATGTTACTGGATAGGCCTTTTTTAAAGGTCGCGTAGAGAGCCTCGTTATTCCAAGATAATTCGGAAGCGAGAGTAGGAAATTTGATGGCGTACTCGCCTACTGAAGAATTACCCTGGACCAGGTTCAGAAGGGCAGTTTTGGCAGAAGAAGCTCGGGCTGGTTCCTCGAAGACACTACGGACTTCAGCGAAGAAGGACTGGACAGTGGCTGTGGCAGGATCATTGCGGTCCCAGAGCGGTGTGGCCCAAGACAAAGCCTTTCCAGATAGAAGACTCACTACGAACGCCACCTTAGACCGTTCTGAAGAAAATTGGTCCGACAACATCTCCATATGCAGGGAACATTGAGACAAGAAGCGACGGCAGAGTCGGGAGTCCCCATCAAACTTGTCCGGCAGGGACAAGCGGAGGCTAGGAGCAGCCACTCGCTGCGGAGGAGGTGCAGGAGCTGGCGGAGGAGATGGTTGCTGCTGTAGCAGTGGCAGAAGTTGCTGTAACGTGGCGGTGAACTGCGACAGCTGCTGTCCTTGTTGGGCAATTTGCTGCGATTGCTGAGCGACCACCGTGGGTAGGTCAGCGAGACTTGGCAGCGGCACCTCAGCGGGATCCATGGCCGGATCTACTGTCACGATTCGGCAGGCTGGAGGTGGATCCTCTGTGTCAGTGAGGGATTGGTGTGGACCGTGTCGGTGGACCGGTTCTAAGTTGCTACTGGTTTTCACCAGAGCCCGCCGCAAAGCGGGATGGTCTTGCTGCGGCGGTAGCAACCAGGTCGTATCCACCGGCAACGGCTCAACCTCGCTGACTGCTGAGAAGGCGTGGGACAGAAGGACTAGGCAGAGGCAAGGTCAGACGTAGCAGAAGGTCGGGGCAGGCGGCAAGGTTCGTAGTCAAGGAGGATAGCATGAGGTCTGGAACACAGGCTTTGGACAACACTAAACGCTTTCACTGGCACAAGGCAACAAGATCCGGCAAGGAAGTGCAGGGGAAGTGAGGTTATATGGACAGGGAGCAGGTGGAAGCTAATTAGGCTGATTGGGCCAGGCACCAATCATTGGTGCACTGGCCCTTTAAATCTTAGAGAGCTGGCCGCGCGCGCCTTAAGGAGCGGAGCCGCGCGCGCCAGGACATGACAGCCGGGGGCCGGGACAGGTGAGTGACTTGGGATGCAATTCGCGAGCGGGCGTGTCCCGCTATGCGAATCGAATCCCCGCCGGCAGTGTCAGTGCAGCGGTCCTGGTCAGCGGGTCTGACAGGAGCGCTGCAGAGAGAGAAACGCTGCGAGCGCTCCGGGGAGGAGCAGGGACCCGGAGCGCTCGGCGTAACAGCCGCTGATCAGAAAATACGTAATTGTGAGTCCCAAAATGTAACTGTAATCACATATATGGTATATACATCCTGTGTACAGCTGATATCTACCACCATATGGTCCTGTATATAATCACTTATATTGTATACAGATTCTTTATAGTATACTGGTCTGTGTATAGTGGTTTTATACAGTATAGCGGTATTATCCAGTTATTGTGTGGTGGTATATATTTACTCCTTGTATACCAGTATTATTGGTCATAGAAATTTACCTACGTTAAAGTGTTTCTTATATATATAAATTTTAGTTTATAGTGTGTGGGATTTGGGTGGAATAGGAGCGTGGCAGAAGATTGATGAGCTGCAGAGCCTAGCAAGTGCCCTTGCCTTTTTTTTGGTCCGGGGCCCCGAGTGTTGTCAGTCCGCTCCTGGGGGGAGGGGAGGGAAGGGGTGTAATTAAGGGGGGGTGCGTGCGTGTGTGTGTGTGTGGTGGGGGTGCCAAACAAAGGGTCCGCCCCGGGTGCCAAATGCTCTAGGTACGCCCCTGGTGCCGGCACCCCATTGCCGGCGCCGATAGCCAGGGGGAGAGAAGCGGCGCCGGCAATGGGGCAGCGGCACCGACAGACAGGGGGAGAGAAGGGGCAGCGGCACCCATTTCCGGCGCTGCTGCCCCGTTGCCTCCCCCATCCCCAGGTGTATAATTACCTGTTGGCGGGGTTGGGTCCACGCTGCTTCCGGCCTCCGGTGTGCGTCCCCTGCGCCGTTGCTATGCACTGCACGGCGTGGCGCAATGACGAGTGACGTCACTCGTCATTGCGCCGTACCGTGCAGTGCATAGCAACGGCGCATGGGACGCACACCGGAGGCCTGAAGCAGCGCGGACCCGACCCCGGCAACAGGTAATTATACAACCGGGGATGGGGGAGGCAACTGGGCAGCGGTGCCGGCAATGGGTGCCGCTGCCCCTTCTCTCCCCCTGGCTATCGGCGCCGCTGCCCCATTGCTGTCGCCGCTTCTCTCCCCCTGGCTATCGACGCCGGCAATGGGGCGACGGCACTGATAGTCAGGGGGAGAGAAGGGCAGTGGCACCGATAGCCAGGGGGAGAGAAGGGCCGGCACCAGGGCTCTAGACCCCAGGACAGGCAGGGGTAGAGAAGCGGGCAGCGCTGGCGGTCTCTGTACCTGCAAAGCCGCTGCAGTTCATTGATTTAAAGATCCCACTTTAAATCATTGAACTGCAGCGGCTTATCGGCGGAAAACACGCAGGTAGACTTTAGGCTAAAAATTTTAGCCTAAAAAGTCCGTGTTATACGCCGATAAATACGGTAAATATCTATAGGGCCAGTCAACACATTGAGGGACATTTATCAATGTTTGCTTATGTATTCCTTTTTTTTAGTACTTTTTTCTTTACTTTTTTTTTGCTTATGTGTGACTTATTTATCAACTGGTTTCAGCCTGTTGATCATTTTCTTTCACGTAAGCATTTTTTAAATTTTTACTTTGGTAGTAGCTTTTTCTGCTCCATGTTTGAGCTGGAGTAATTTTTGTAAATTTTTAACCTTGTTGCCCAGTTGCAACTGTCGCAGTTAATAAATACCAGACTACCCCTAGTCCATTTTAAAATTATTACTTCCTAGTTAAGTTTTGAAAAACTTGCTTTCCTCGCTTTCCGGTCAAAATGTCGCACGAAAAATTGCGTAGTCGCAGTTGCGACATTTTAGCAAAATTTTTAGTAAAAAAAATTAACTAAGTCGCTTGATAAATGCCTGTCATTGTGAATATAATAGATTTCACCTTCAGTACTCATTGTGCTGTCATCTCTGCCACACAAAAAGTGATTTGAAGTTACACGTATCTAGCCTGTAGTTTTATACGGTTCTGGTGCATTAAATATTACTCCGCAAACAACTTCAGTACTCATTGTGTTGTCATTTCTGCCATGCAAAAAGCTCTGAAACTTAGAATATACAAGTAGCTTGGTGAAAAATCACCCAAAAAAGTTAAAAGTAACCAAAAAGCATGTCTGGAAAATGAGTTGGTGGACAGGGTAGAGGGCAGAAGACTCCCGCCATGTTCTCTGCCTGTAAGAATGTTCATGGCAGTACTAGTACAGGAAGCGGCAACAGCAGCCAGGTGTCGTGTGGTAGTAGCAGCAGCCATGTCAGCCATCCCAAGTTCTCACTGCCTGAGGTTATGTGGTTTCACAGGATGATCCGGCTTTACTGGAATATTTCTGTCATACTACTTCTGAGGAGGAAGACTCTGACAATATGACAGTGAGCCACCGGTCAGTGGATTCCTTCACGTCTACACTCACATAGGGAAGTGGAAAAGTCCATCCTAGACGCTGTGCTTTCTCATCTCTGGCTTTGCCTCCCCCCTTATTGCTACACAGAAGGATAGAACTAGCCACGAGGAGAAGTTGGGTGGGGAAAGTCAAGCTTTGGAGTGTGTTGGTGAGGTGGTAGAGGTAGAATCAGTGGTCGAGCCCAGCATAAGCGGGACTGGTGGTGGTAGGTGTGGTGGGGATACTGTAAGTTGTCAAGGTGGCTATGCTGAGGGGGAGCAATGAGCCCAAGAAGTCCATGCAGGGAGGAGGGGCATGGATGATGAGGAGTTTGACATTGATGATGATGCAGTGTTGGACAGGACGTGGGAACAAACTGGGCATGAGCTGTCGTTTTCAGAGCAGGAGGGTAATGGCAATGTCAGTGAAGAAGAGCGTAGCCGAGGTAGGGAGAGAAAACCTGTAAAACGTAACAGGTGTAGGGCTGCTGGTCTGATAGCTCAGGTGATGGTGACCCTGCTGCATGTTTACGTTCTATTAAAACACCATCCAGAGGAGGGACAGTCAGGTGGTGCAGTTTCTGTCCGATATTCTGATGTGTGGAACTTCTTTTCTACCTCACCTGATGCAGAGAACATGGCACTATGTCGTCTCTGCAAACAGAAAGTAAGCCATGGCCAGGGTCCGAGTGTAGGAACTTTGTCTCAAAAGGCATATGGAGCGTCACCACAAGGCTGCGTTACAGTCAAGACGCCCCACAATATGAGGAAAATGCTGCTACTGATGATCCTCCAGATCCCTCCCAACTGTCTAACAGCCAGGCCTCTTCCACAGGCAGCACATTTTCGGGATTTTCCTCATCTGTTTCGTGCCCTCCTCCTCATCAGTTATCCATTGGGGAATCCATTTCCCCCAGACAACAGTATTCTCCCAGTCACCCTGTTGTAGTGCGCCTCAATTCCAACCTGGCCAAGTTGTTGGTGGAGCAGGCCCTCCCATACCATCTTGTTGACTCCACAGCCTTCAGGCAACTAATGGGGTGTGCCCAGCCAAGGTGGCGCATACTTCGTCACCATTATTTTGCAAAGAAAACTGTACCCGCTTTGCACAGTCATGTGGCGGAGAGGGTGAACCACTCTATGAACTTGTCTGTGTGCAGAACAGTGCATGCCACGGTTGATACGTGGAGTAGTAGCTACGGCCAGGGGCAACATATGGCCAAACCATAGTTTTACTCTCTTGCTGTGATTCCTGGGCCAACTTGCTAGGGCAGAATTCAGGTATAGGCCATCTGGCTGGCTGGGGCAAATTTCAAATTGATTGCGGTTGCTTTTGCAAACACCTTGCAGCCAGCCAGGGCTACTGGCCAAACTAAAATAGATTTTTGGGGAAATCTGCTACTTCCAGCCAGGCCTGGGTCCCCTGGCTGGGGCAAAATTCTAATTGATTCCAGTTGCTTTTGCAAACACCCTGCGGCCAGCCAGGGCTGCTGGCCAAAGTCAAATAGATTTTTTTTTAAAACCTGCTGCTTCCAGACAGGCCTTGGCTGCCTGGCTGGCTGGGGAAACATTTTTATAGATTTTTTTGGAAACCTGTTACTTAAATCCAGACCTAGGCTGTCTGGCTGGGGCAAAATTCGAAATTATTTTAATGACTCTATGACTCCATCATGTAAACCACTGTGTGACATGCTGAGGGTTGCTATTGCAACCTCCCTACCACCCTCCAGCCAGCCAGGCCTGGGTCACCTGGCTAGCCAAATTCAAATCTCAACCTGCTGCTTTACGCAGACTAGCACAGCTTTCTCCAGTAAGCCACTATGAGATGTTCTGCTGGTAGTTTCATACAGGTCTACGCATACACAACCCATGCATGTCAGTATCACCAGTCCAGGAACCATACAATTTAAAGGGGTTATCCAGGAAAAAACTTTTTTTTATATATCAACTGGCTCCAGAAAGTTAAACAGAGTTGTAAATTACTCCTATTAAACAATCTTAATCCTTTCAGTACTTATGAGCTTCTGAAGTTAAGGTTGTTCTTTTCTGTCTAAATCCTCACTGATGACACGTGTCTCTGAAAACGCCCAGTTTAGAAGCAAATCCCCATAGCAAACCTCTTCGAAGCTGGGCGTTTCCCGAGACAGGTGTCATCAGAGAGGATTTAAACAGAAAAGAACAACCTTAACTTCAGAAGCTCATAAGTACTGAAAGGATTAAGATTTTTTTAATAGAAGTAATTTACAAATCTGTTTAACTTTCTGGAGCCAGTTGATATATATAATTTTTTTTTTTTCCTGGAATACCCCTTTAAATTTAAAAACCACCACCTTCCTGCTGCTACCAGTCTGCCATCTCCTGCTTTATGCTATTGACATAAGTCCACCATCTCATGCTGTATGCTAGTAACATCAGTCAGCCACCACCTGGTGTATCCTGGATACTACTAGAAACACTAATCCACCATCACCCTACTTCCAGCCAGGCCTACATTTACACAACCCATCATCCACAAAAAAAATTGACAATTTTTGACACGCTTGGAAAACCCACTGCGTCTTCTCGTGCATATGAACACTGGCAGGCATCTACCCATACTTTCTGCCACTTTTTTTTGGTGTGAATAAGCCTAAAATATGGCCAAACTGTAATTGTTACCATGGGCTAGTTACCTTGCCCCTACTTCCATTCAACCCCCCCCCCCCTGCCCCTGCTTCCATTCCAATCCGCCCTGCCCCTGCTTTAATTCAAATTCCCCCCTACTTCCATTCAAACCCCACCCTGCCCCTGTTTCCATTGACTCCTACCCTGCCCCTGCTTCCATTCACCACATCACTCCTGCTTCCATTCATCCAAGGGCTCCTGCCCCTGCTTTCATTCAACCCCCCTGCCCATGCTTCTATTCACACCCGCCCTGCCTCTGCTTCCATTTAAACTCCCCCTGCCCCAGCTTCCATTTAAACTCCTCATGCCCCTGCTTCCATTCAACCCCCCTGCCCCTACTTCCATTCAAATCCCCCTGCCCCTGCTTCCATTCAAATCCCCCCGCCCCTGCTTTAATTCAAATTCCCCCCTGCTTCCATTCAAATCCCCCATGCCCCTGCTTCCATTCAACCCCCCCTGCTTTTGCCGCTGCTTCCATTCAAACCCACCCGTTTCTGCCCCTGCTTCCATTCAAAACCCCCGCTTCTGACCCTGCTTACATTCAAACCCCTTCCCCCCTTCCTTTGCGCCCATTTTCACAAAAAATCCCACTCCCCAACCTCACCTGTGTGCTGTACTGTACGCAGGCTACTGGGAAGTGGTGACAGGGACGATTCCCCGCCCGGCGTCCGGACGCAGGATCCTCTCTGGCAGAAACATTCAGTGCATGATGCTGACGCTACCGCCAGGAGGGAAATTAAAATATTTGAAAAAAAAGTTTTGGCCACCGGAGCCCACTGCACCCCAGGCACTGCCGAATGGCACCACAATGTGCTGGGGCTCCCCAGTTTGGAATCACTGTTGTATGGATACTGTGTGGGCAATTTTTGTTTATTTTAATGTATTTTTATTTTTTTTTATTTTTATTTTTTTACTTTTTTGTTGATTTTGTTCCTTTTGCTTTGGCTGGGAATATACTGTAACTTAAAAATAAATAAATAATGCCTTTAAATCTTTCAATAATTAGAGTATATTTTATTTTATTGTCTTTTTTCTCTTACTTTTTGTTGATTTTGGTCTATTGACTTTGGAGGAGGACTTTCATTGCCTCGCTTTCTTTGCTGTGACATCACATTGGCCTCTTATATCAGTATCTTGCACCAGCCTACGTAGTACCATATATACTCGAGTATAAGCCAAGTTTTTCAGCACAATTTTTCGTGCTGAAAACGCCCCCCTTGGCTTATACTCGAGTGAGCAAAAAACGTTTATGGCTTAGCTGTGAGGGGATGGTCCGGTCCATCCATTTCCGCCTGTCAATCCCTTCCCTTCGTCATCATCCAGGATCCCCTTTAGTTTTCTACTCAGCTCCCCTCGGTGCGAAGGAAGGGTGAGCTGGTCCAGGCCGTCCATCTTCGGCCATCTATGCTACAGGGACCGTCTGGTGGGGAGGGTTAGTCGTTCCGGGCTGACCATCTTCACCAGTAGGCCCTCTTTTCCGCTCCGGGCTGGCCCCAAACTAGTGACGCTGCATTGACGCCACCGCGCAGGGACATTCATGCACAGGGACATCACGGACATGCCTGCGCGTGGTCGTCAACACAACTTCACTGGTCCGGGGCCAGCCCGGAGCGGAGAAGAGGGCCTCCCGGTGAAGATGGACCGCCCGGAATGTCTAACCCTCCCCACTGGACAGTCCCTGCAGCATAGATGGCTGAAGATGCACAGCCCGGACTAGCTCACCCTTCCTTCCCACCGAGGGGAGGGGATTAGAAAACAAAAGGGGGGTCTGGATGATGACGAAGGCCGCAGTGGTCTTCAACCTGAGGACCTCCAGATGTTTCAAAACTACAACTCCCAGCATGCCCGGACAGCCGATGGCTGTCTGGGCATACGGGGAGTTGTAGTTTTGCAACATCTGGAGGTCCGCAGGTTGAAGACCACTGAGAAGGGATTGACAGTGGTGATGATGAAGGGGGGGGGGATGACGAGGGTGATAATGACAGGGTGATGATGACGGGGTGATAATGACAGGGTGATGATGATGGGGGTGTTAATGACAGGGGTCTGGATGATGACGGGGGGGATGATGACATGGGGGGATGATATATTTCCCACCCTAGAATTAAAGTCGAGTCAATAACTTTTCTTAGGTTTTTGAGGTGAAATTTGGGGCCTCGGCTAATATTCGGAACGGCTAATACTCGAGTATATATGGTAATTAATAGCAAGACTCTTGAGTTAGGAGACTTCACCATAAGGTTCCTTGAAGATGCTCTCCCTGTAGCCCCGGCCGCTCACATCTCCCCACCATCTCGATGAGATCTGTTGTTTATGGCTCAGGGCAAATCATTACATCTCATCAGTGCGAGACTAATAGGGACAATATTGTCATTAGCCGCTGTTACCGTAATGAACCCTGAGGGGAGACGTGAGCTGCAAAGCCCTCAGGTTACAGGCGCATTTTATGTCTCTTGTGTTTCCAATCAAAGACTTGTGAAGTGAGACATGATTTTCATTTCATTGTATGACCACAGATACGTCTTATTGACCATTAAACCATTAACCTCTTAAGGACCCAGGGTTTTTCCATTTTTGCACTTTCGCTTTTTCCCCCTTACCTTTAAAAAATCATAACTCTTTCAATTTTGCACCTAAAAATCCATATGTGGCTTATTTTTTGCGCCAATAATTCTACTTTGTTGTGACATCAGTCATTTTACCCCAAAATCTACGGTGAAACAAAAAAAAAAAAAAAAATTATTGTGCCAACAAAATTGAAGAAAAAACACAATTTTGTAATTTTTGGCGGCTTCCGTTTCTACACAGTACATTTTTCTGTATAAATGACACCTTCTCTTTATTCTGTAGGTCCATACTATTTGAATGATACCCTACTTATATAGGTTGGATATTGTCGTACTTCTGGAAAAAAATCTCTATAACTTTTTTATTTTTCCGCATACGGGACGGTATGAGGGCTCATTTTTTTGTGCCATGATCTGAAGTTTTTAGCGGTACCATTTTTGTATTGATCGAACTATTTGATCATTTTTTATTCATTTTTTCATTAAATAAAAAGTGACCAAAAATACACAGTTTTGGACTTTGGAATTTTTTGCGCGTACGCCACTGACCATGTGGTTTAATTAATGATATATTTTTATAGTTACGACATTTATGCACGTGGCGATACCACATATGTTTATTTTTATTATGGTTACATATTTTTATATGGAATTTGGGAAAAGGGGGGGGGGTGATTTAAACTTTTAATAAGGAAGGGGTTAATGGGTGTTTTTTTAAACTTTTTATTCAACTTTTTTTTTAACACTTAGGGGACTTTTAGGAGGAATCATTAGATTCCTCATAAAGTTCAATATGGTTTCATAGAACCACATTGATCTGTGTGCTCTACGCTCGATTGATATAGCCTGGTCTTGCCAGGCTTTCTCATTAACAGCGTAGCAGCCAGCACAGGACGTGAGATAAGTCCTCCGGCTACCTCAGCAGTGGATCACCCCCTCCCCCCCCCCCCCCCAGTGATTGTGCTGCGGGGGGGGGATCCACCCCACAGGACCACCAGGCATGGTTTAAATGTCCCTTTAGATGCCGCTGTCAACTTTGACAGCGGCAATCTAAGGGGTTAATAGCCAGCCACGGCAATTGCCACATGTTGGTTATTAATGCTGGCCCCCAGGACAGGAATCAGTTGGGGGCCGGCTCGTATGGCGTGGGCTCGAGTTGGGAGCCCGCGCCATACAACTGTTACCGTATCAGGACGAGCCGGCTCGTCCTTAGATGGCAACTGGTTAAGTAAAATAATGTAACCAAAAATAAACTTGAATATACATGGTATCGCTGCGTGTATGAATGTCCGAACTATTAAAATATAACATTAATGGCTGAGGCAGGGAAAAAAAAAACATTAACCATTCCCTGACCAGGGAACATAAAACTGTTCACACACAGCAAATCCAATAGCTGTGTGTGAACACAGGCCAATACAGACATGACATCATCCAAGCGTGGGACAACTTACATTTACAGCATTCGTTTAACACTCAAAAAGCTAGTAAAAGCTAGAAATAAATGCTAGCGAATATGAGATGGCATTGGTGACGGTGGAGTTATGCAGAGCTAAATTAGAATTAAGAGCAAGACTGTCTGAAAGAGCATAGGCCACATTTATCCACAATTTTTTAAAATAGATCGCAGCTTTACAAAATTCCATCATGGAAACCAAGCGCGATAAATTTCTGCGTGATAAAAAAAGATTTTGAGACCCAGCAGATATTCTCTTGGAACAAAATGAAAGGAACAATAATGACTAATGAGGATATCGTCCTTAATCTCACAGATATGGAACTGGACAACTCTATGAGATTAGTTCTTAAAGGTGTACTCCGCTGCTCAGCGTTTAGAAAAAACTGTTCTGAACGCTGGAGCTGGCGCCGGGAGCTCGTGACGTTATAGCCCAACCCCTCATGATGTCACGCTCCGCCCCCTCAATGCAAGTCTATGGGAGGGGGCGTGACAGCCGTCACACCCCCTCCCATAGAATTGCACTGAGGGGGTGGGGCGTGACATCATGAGGGGGCGGGGCTTTGACGTCACAAGCTCCCGGCGCCGGCTCCAGCATTCGGAACAGTTTGTTCCAAACGCTGAGCAGTGGAGTACCCCTTTAACAAACGACTCAACTTGGATTTAACAGAGGACTTTGGTTTCATACAATTCCAGGAGGACTTTTAGAAAGGGATTCGTAAAATCAATTAAAAAAAAAATATTTCTCCATTAATACTTTGTTTAATAAAGAAAATGCATCTAAAACAGAGGGTGATGAAAGATGTCAGATTGGCCCTCTGGGTTTCTGTGTACTGAAAGAGTTCGGGGAGGAAGAAAAAACGAGTCTGTTGTTACCAGCTGATATTTCAGATTCTAATATATATGATTTGGAGGAGAATAGTGATGATGGTTTTAAGGGGGGCAATCCATCTGTATTTAATCCTCCTATTGTGCAAGGAAGCCCCATAGATCTATTTCACAAGTCAGTGATTAAAGGGGTACTCCGGTGGAAAACTTTTTATTTTATTTTTTTAAATCAACTGGTGCCAGAAAGTAAAACAGATTTGTAAATTACTTTTATTTAAAAAAAAAATCTTAATCTTTCCAGTACTTATTAGCTGCTGAATACTACAGAGGAAATTATTTTCTTTTTGGAACACAGAGCTCTCTGCTGACATCACGAGCACAATGCTCTCTGCTGACATCTCTGTCCATTTTAGGAACTGTCCAGAGCAGCATATGTTTGCTATGGGTATTTTCTCCAACTCTGGACAGTTCTAAAAATGGACAGAGATGTCAGCAGAGAGCACTGTGGTCATGATGTCAGCAGAGAGCTCTGTGTTCCAAAAAGAAAATAATTTCCTCTGTAGTATTCAGCAGCTAATAAGTACTGGAAGGATTAAGATTTTTTAAAGGAAATAATTTACAAATCTGTTTAACTTTCTGGGACCAGTTGATTTAAAAAAAAAGTTTTCCACCGGAGTACCCCTTTAAGGAGATAAAAGCCCTAATATATCCATCCTCCCACCTGAATATTTCTTAAAGGGAAAAGGAAGCCCTAGAAAAATTAAGAAAGAGGGAGGATATCCTCATTGCAAGGGCCAATAAATGGGGATCAGTTGTTTTGTGGAGTAAGAAGGATTGTAATGATGAGGCAATGAAACAATGAAATAGAGTAACAATGAGACATACGTGAAGTTAAAAAGCGATCCTACCAATCATATAATAGACAAGTTAAGATCATTTTTACGCAGATCTTATGAAAAAGGGTATCAACTTCTCCCCAAAAACCCAAGGAAACCAAAATGGTACCTGCTACCTAAGGTCCACAAATCGGGGAGCCGATCCCCGAGACATCCTATCGACTTGGGGATCGGCTAACCTACCCAATATCTGTCACGTTATATCGACTGGTTAATCGCACCTTTACTGATAGGAATACCATCCTATCTAAAAGATTCAGGCAATTTGATTAAAATATTGGAAGACTTCCATTGGCAGCCAGGGTTCAAGCTCACATATATAAATGTGGAGAGCCTGTACACCCGCATCCCTCATGAGGCGGGTGTACAGGCAATCTGTGAAAAGTTAGCAAGCACAGATAAATCTATGGAGTTTATAGAATTTGTTGAAGAGTCCCTTTATTTTTAATTTTTTTAAATAACTGTTTATTTTTGAAAATGTTAAGACATTTTATAAACAGCAAGTAACATGTAACAATATAGAAGAAACAAATACAGACATATCGCCAGTGTAGACACCAGTTGAGTAGTTTTTATCGCCCAGACAATAAACTAAACCTCAATTATTATGTACAAAGGTAGAGACATGAAATCAAAAGAAACTAAATCACGGAGATAAAAAAAAAAAGAAAAACAAATGACTCCGCCCCCATGTGATGTCACGCCCCGACCCCTCAATGCAAGTCTATGGGAGGGGGCGTGACGGCCGTCACACCCCTCCCATTGCCTTGCATTGAGGGTGCGGGGCGTGACGGCACACGGGGCGGAGTCGTGACGTCACGATACTCTGTCCCCGTGGTCGGGAGGTAAAAGACTGGGAACCTCCAGTGCTTCCGGCAGTACTTAGAGGTGGGTGCTGCATGCTAGATTGCGGGGGTCCCCAGTGGCAGGACCCCCATGATCAGGCATCTTATCCCCTCTTTGTGAGCTCTCCGCAGGAGGCTCCATGTGTGTAGCATGACAACCACAGGGCCGGGGTATCGTGATGTCACTACTCCGCCCCCTTTGGATAGGGGATAAGATGTCTTGGGGCCGGACTACCCCTTGAATAGAAAGATGGGATAAGTAAGAGAGAAAGAAAAAAAATAAGAAGTCAAGATCATTGATCCGCATAGATTTATCCTTAAAGAGTAGCTCCCACCATCCTTTTTTTTTCTGTCCCTGCCTATTGTCCATCTATCCATAACCCCCTCCCTGCCTTTAATTTTTTTTTTTTACTAGATTAAAAATGCTTTTTTGTCTGTCTGGTAGTGTGCTCACTACCAGGCAGACTTCTCCAGCAGGCTCGACGTCACTGATGCCTGCTGTGGCCGACACTTCCGCCCTTAGTTCATCTACACAGGGTGCCTCCAACTGTTTCACCACTACAACTCCCAGCTTGCCCTGACATCAATTGGCTGTCAGGGCATGCTGGGAGTTGTAGTGGTGTAGCAACACAAATATCCTTCCTTTGCCGCGACAATCAACTCTATAATACACCCCCCCAACCCCGCGACAATCAACTTTCAACTCTCTAATACACCCCCCGAACCCCGCGACAATCAACTATCAACTCTATAATACACCCTAACCCCGCGACAATCAATGCTGTAATACACTGAACCCCCCAACCCTGCGACAATAAACTCTATAATACACCCCCCCCCCCCGGACCCCGCTCCCCAAACCCCGCTCCCCCTCATACCAAACTGCAGGACAGTCCGGCAGCAGCGACAGGATGCCGGGAGGCGGGGCCGGCTTGCGAGGCCAGAGAGCAGGGGAGCCAATGCGCGCTTCTTCTGTTCTCAGCGCTCGCTCCCGCCTGTCTGATTGACAGGCCGGGAGCGAGTGCAGCCTAAATGAATTAGGACCGATTGCCCGGCCAGCATCGGTCCGAGTTCAGGTGTGACATCACGACAGGCTGCAGCCGGCCACTAGGAGGGAGACCCCTAGTGGCCGGTTTTCAAATGTAAAATACAGTATGTTAATAAAAAATAAAAAAAATTAAGTACATATAGAGATCATCCCCAGTATGAGATTTATTCCCCTGCAGTCCATACATCCCCAGCCCGTGCACCTTCTCATCCTCCCCTTCACATAACACTTATCTTCTCTGTGTTCTTTCTCCTGTGCAGACCTGCGTCCTTAGAATACAGAGCAGGGGGAGGGGAGGAGCTGTATACTCAGCTGGAGGAGATGAGGGGGCGTGGCTTATTCCTCTCATGCAGAAAGAGAAAGAAAAAAAAAAAAAAAGCTGTGACATCTTGTCCACAACAGACTCAGAACTGTGGACAACGGTAAAAGAAAACCCTCTGAATTACAGAACTTCCTGCCCAACAAACAGGTAAGAAAAACACATACATGCTGACAAAACATATAACACATGTATATTGCAAAAAAACAAAACTTACAAAGAAGATGCCAAATAGTCACAAAAAATTAACCACCGGAGTACCCCTTTAACCCCTTAAGGACGCAGGACGTAAATGTACGTCCTGGTGCGGTGGTACTTAACGCACCAGGACGTACATTTACGTCCTGTGCATAACCGCGGGCATCGGAGCGATGCCCGTGTCATGCGCGGCTGATCCCGACTGCTGGTCGCAGCCAGGGACCCGCCGGCAATGGCCGACGCCCGCGATCTCACGGGCGTCCGCCATTAACCCCTCAGGTGCCGGGATCAATACAGATCCCGGCATCTGCGGCAGTGCGCGATTTGAATGAATGATCGGATCGCCCGCAGCGCTGCTGCGGGGATCCGATCATTCATAACGCTGCACGGAGGTCCCCTCTCCTTCCTCCGTCCGGCTCCCGGCGTCTCCTGCTCTGGTCTGTGATCGAGCAGACCATAGCAGAAGATAGCTGATAACACTGATCTGTTCTATGTCCTATACATAGAACAGATCAGTATTAGCAATCATGGTATTGCTATGAATAGTCCCCTATGGGGACTATTGAAGTGTAAAAAAAAAATGTAAAAAAACGTAAAAGTAAAAAAAAAGTGAAAAATTCCCTCCCCCAATAAAAAAGTAAAACGTCCGTTTTTTCCTATTTTACCCCCAAAAAGCGTAAATTTTTTTATAGACATATTTGGTATCGCTGCGTGCGTAAATGTCCGAACTATTAAAATAAAATGTTAATGATCCCGTACGGTGAACGTCGTGAACGAAAAAAAAAAAGTCCAAAATTCCTACTTTTTTTATACATTTTATTAAAAAAAAAAAATGATAAAAAATGTATTAAAAGTTTCTTATATGCAAATGTGGTATCAAAAAAAATTACAGATCATGGCGCAAAAAATGAGCCCCCATACCGCCGCTTATATGGAAAAATAAAAAAGTTAGAGGTCATCAAAATAAAGGGATTATAAACGTACTAATTTGGTTAAAAAGTTTGTGATTTTTTTTAAGCGCAAGAATAATAGAAAAGTATATAATAATGGGTATCATTTTAATCGTATTGACCCTCAGAATAAAGAACACATGTCATTTCTACCCTAAATTGTACGGCGTGAAAACGAAACCTTCCAAAATGAGCAAAATTGCGTTTTTCGTTTTAATTTCCCCACAAAAATAGTGTTTTTTGGTTGCGCCATACATTTTATGATATAATGAGTTATGTCATTACAAAGGAAAACTGGTCGCGCAAAAAACAAGCCCTCATACTAGTCTGTGGATGAAAATATAAAAGAGTTATGATTTTTAGAAGGCGAGGAGGAAAAAATGAAAATGTAAAAATTAAATTTTCTGAGTCCTTAAGGCCAAAATGGGCTGAGTCCTTAAGGGGTTAAAGAGTACCTGTCACCATATAAATTACTCTAAACTACCTCAGGCTAAGTTCCCTAACTACTCCTAACACCTCTCCTGCCCTTAAAATGTTTTCTGAGGTTTAAAAAGCTCTGTATCATTCCTTCATTATTGCTCACATAGTGTGAGCTGCCAGCAGGATGAAGTGGGCGCTTCCCAGCAGGCACAATGTCACTGAAGCCTGCTGGGGGACGACTTCCGCCCTCTCATTTCAGCTGCTTCTCCCTGTCGGTAAAACTAATAAAGCTGGGAAGAATAGAAGACCTCTCTTTACTTGGTGACAGGTACTCTTTAAGTCAAAAATGGGCTGTTAACACCTTAAGGACGGAAAGTTTTACCATTTTTGTACTTTCGTTTTTTCCTCCTTTTAAAAATCATAACCCTTTAAATTTTGCACCTAAAAATCCATATGATCAATTATTTTTTTGCGCCACCAATTCTACTTTGCAGTGACATCAATCATTTTACCCAAAAATCTACGGCAAAAGAAAAAAAAAATTATTGTGCGACAAAATTGAAGAAAAAATGCCATTTTGTAAGTTTTGGGGGCCTCCATTTCTACGCAGTGCATATTTCAGTAAAAATGACATCTTATCATTATTCTGTAGGTCCATACGATTAAAATGATTCCCTACTTATATAGGTTTGATTTTGTCGGACTTCTGGAAAAAATCATAACTACATGCAGGAAAATTTATATGTTTAAAATTGTCATCTTCTGACCCCTATAACTTTTTTGTTTTTCTGCATATGGGGCGGTATGAGAGCTCATTTTTTGTGCCGTGATCTGAAGTTTTTAGCGGTACCATTGATGTATTGATGGGACTTTTTGATCACTTTTTATTCATTTTTTCATTATATAAAAAGTGACTAAAAAGTTGGACTTTGAATTTTTTTTGCGCGTACGCCATTAACCGTGCGGTTTAATTAGCAATATCTTTTTATAATTCGGACATTTCCACACACGGCGATACCACATATGTTTGTTTTTATTTACACAGTTTTTTTTTTTTTTATGGGAAAAGGGGGGGCGATTCAAACTTTTAATAGGGGAGGGGTTAAATGATCTTCACTTTTTTTTTTTTTTTTTGCAATGTTATAGCTCCCATAGGGACCTATAACACTGCACACACTGATCTTTTACATTGATCATTGTTATCCCATAGGGACCTATAACACTGCACACACTGATCTTTTACATTGATCATTGTTATCCCATAGGGGACTATAACACTGCACACACTGATCTTTTACATTGATCATTGTTATCCCATAGGGACCTATAACACTGCACACACTGATCTTTTACATTGATCATTGTTATCCCATAGGGGACTATAACACTGCACACACTGATCTTTTACATTGATCATTGTTATCCCATAGGGACCTATAAAACTGCACACACTGATCTTTTACATTGATCATTGTTATCCCATAGGGGGCTATATCACTGCACACACTGATCTTTTACATTGATCATTGTTATCCCATAGGGACCTATAACACTGCACACACTGATCTTTTACATTGATCATTGTTATCCCATAGGGGACTATAACACTGCACACACTGATCTTTTACATTGATCATTGTTATCCCATAGGGACCTATAAAACTGCACACACTGATCTTTTACATTGATCATTGTTATCCCATAGGGGGCTATATCACTGCACACACTGATCTTTTACATTGATCATTATTTTCCTATAGGAAACCATTGATCAATGATTCTGCTGCTTGACTGCTCTTGCATGGATCTCAGGCACTGAGCAGTCATTCGTCGATCGGACAGCATGAAGGCAGGTAGGGACCCTACTGGTGTCTTACAGCTGTTCGGGATGCCGCAATTTCATTGTGACGATCCCAAACTGCTCCCTTAGCTAACCGACAATGTTGTACTTTCACTTTAGACGCTGCATTAAACTTTGAACATCGCGTCTAAAGGGTTAATAGCGCGCGGTACCGTGATCAGTGCCGCGCGCTATTAGCCACGGGTCCCGGCCGTTGCTAGAGGCTGGGCCCGACTCGCTATTACGCGGGTTATAGAGAGGGAGTGGGCGAAGGGCTTATAGGTATGCCCTCCGTCCCCAACAGGTAAAAAAAAAATTTATAATATATATATTTTTTTACACCTTCCCCCCCCCCCCAGGGGCTTATCATAATGCTATAGCATTCCATTGATCTATATTTTCGGCGCTCGATTGCTTATTGCTGCCAAAGACAGCATTAAAGGGGTACTTTTTTTTTAAAATCATCTGGTGCCAGAAAGTTAAACAGATTTGTAAATTAAAATAAATTTCAACCACACCTCAAGAATACCACCCTACCGGGTACACAATGAAAAAATGCTTACAACAGATAGTTTGAAAAAAATATAGAGAATTTATTAAAATAGAATTTAAAATGGATGGAAAAGACCTGATAACATATAAAACATCAGAACAATATTGAATCAATAGTAAATTTTGCTGCCATTGGGCCCTAATGGCAGAATGAAAGTAAATATCAATGAGCAACTACCGACAATTTATATGCACTGGCCCCTGGTTTTTGCTTATTACGCACAGGTAGGTTAGCGTTAGGTCCCGTGCCATCTGAGAAACCTTGGCGTTGGTGTGCGGGCTCTGGTATGTCCTTCATATAAGGATACACTGGCGAATGGACTACAAGGGCAGGATCTGCTCCCCCAGTATATATGCACAACTGCATTTGGGGTTGAGCACCTCCAGCCATTTGAGACCACGTTTTTTGTTGTTGTTCGACTATTTATATGCCAGCAAAACTGTGTATCAGCAAATACCAATGGTCCGGAATGGACTGTTAATCCGGCAATTGTAGTAATAGATGGAAAGTCAGTCTTTAAACTAGTTTAAACTGTGCTGCCCATAGTCTATAATCAGATGGATAGTTTATTCTCACCGTACCAGCTGGTCCCGTACTGTGACGGGCCGAAGATTGTGAGTCCTGCAGTGGCTGCAGTGTTACCGGCGGTGAAAGAAAGCCCCCGGAAAGTAGAGAATGGGAGAGGAGGGGGCACATGACAGGGGGTGTAGGTAGCGGACTTAGGATATTAGTAAGGTGAGCTAGGCTGGGGGGGATGAGGGGTTAAGGTGGGTGGAGCTAGGCAGGCAAGGGACTAGGAGTTGCAGGAACAGGAAGGGGAGGAGTCATTCCGGGGAGAGAAGCCATGTGAGAAGGTACCTGTGGTGGAGCTGGAGGCCTTGCTGCGGGGTCCGGGCTGGCTGGAGGAGCAGTTGCTGGGGGTGGCCTCGGGCTCCGGCTCGGGGTCCTCCTCTGGTCCTGCTCCGGGGCTTAGCTCGGGACCGCAGCGGGTGAGCACGCGCCGCTCTCGTGCGCCGTCCTGCTTGAGCCCTGACGTCATCCCCCGCGCGCGGCATCGCAGGGACACCCCGGCTGGGGATCCTCCGGCTACCTCCGTGGCCTCCGCTTCGGCGGGGAACGGCGGAGGGGCTGGGAGGACGTCCCGGCGGAGCCGGTGAGTGTCTGCGGCAGTGATCCAGGGGCCTTCCTGCTCGTGCCCAGCCGGAAGTGCGTGAGGCGCATGGTGGCGCCGGTATCGGGTGGCGGGGGCGGAGCCTGTACAGCGACGTGGACGGGAGCTCTCCCCTGTGCGGCCGGGCAGTCGGGCCCGGGCCGATGTGGCTACGCCGGACATGAGGATGAGGCCCACAGGATTGGTGGGCGGCAGATGTCAGTACAGTGAGGATCGAGGGGGGCACGCTGCAGGCCCTGCCTCTTTGGCTGCAACTGATCGGTCGCAGCTGGCGGGTTGCGGTGTAGCGGGGTTAGTAGCGTGGTGACCCCCAAGGGCTGTTGTTGGCAATTTAATGATAGCCAATGTAAATTTGGGAGCGAGTGCAAGTTCAAGCACGAGTGCTCCGGATGTGGGGGGCACAGTTTGTCCCATTGTTTCAAGCGGGGCAAGGGAAGGGGGGCTGGGGAGGTTGAGCAGAAGAGGGGCGACGCCGGTGAGGCTGGCAGAGATGTGACCATTCCTCACACGGTACCCCGATAGGGAGGCAGTGGCCTTGTTGGCAGATGGGTTTGAGTTTGTTTTTCGGATTCCGTGTGCGGCGCAGGGGGCGCAATTTGGCGTTGCCTCTGGTGTTTCCGGAGGTGAAACTGAATGGCGGGCCCTTTCAGGGTTGTGCCGTTGCAGGGTTTGCGCCTCTCCCCCTTGGGCTTGGTACCCAAGAAGGAGCCTAATAAGTTTAGGCTCATTCACCACCTTTTTCACCCTGAGGGGGCGTAGGTGAATGATGGGATTGACCCGGCGCTGTGTTCGGTCTCTTATACTTCTTTTGACTCGGCGGTTTCCTGGGTGCGCCGGTTGGGGCTTGGGATGCTGATGGCTAAAACTGACATCGAGTCGGCGTTTCGGCTGTTGCCGGTGCATCCGGACAGTTTTCACTTATTGGGTTGTGTTTGGGAGGAGGGTTTCTTCGTTGACATGTGTTTGCCTATGGGGTGCTCTATTTCGTGTTCGTATTTTGAAACGTTCAGCACCTTTTTGGAGTGGGTGGTGCGGGGCGAGGCCCAAGTGTCCTCGGTTCTGCATTACCTTGATGATTTTTTGTTCTTGCGTCCGGCAGGGTCGGCGTTGTGTGGGGTTTTGCTGCAAATGATGGAGAGGGTGGCGACCCGATTTGGGGTACCATTGGCCCCGGACAAGACGGAGGGGCCGTCCACAGTGATTAAGTTTCTGGGGATTGTTGTGGATTCGGTTCGGATGGAATGCCGGTTGCCGGATGACAAGTTGGCTGAATTGCGGACGGCGGTGCGGGTGCGCAAGGTTCAGCTGCGGGAGGTTCAGTCTCTGCTGGGTCGCTTGAATTTCGCATTATGCCGATGGGGCGCATCTTTTGCCGTCGGATGGCGGAGGCGACTGCGGTTGTGCGGAGGCCGCATCATTTCGTGCGCCTCTCGGGCGAAGTGCGGATTTGGCGGATTTGGAAGTTTGGCAGGTTTTTCTGGCACGTTAGAATGGCATGTCCATGTTGATGGAGGCCATGGTGTCCAGCGGGGATCTTGAGCTGTTCACGGACGCGGCGCGGAGCGCCGGTTTTGGGGCATTTTTGCAGGGGCAATGGTGCGCAGGGAGTTGGCAGGAATCCTGGCGGAGTTCGGGGTTGGTGCGGAATCTGGCTCTGTTGGAGCTGTTTCCGATAGTAGTGGCGGTGGTGATTTGGGGTGGGCAGTTGTGGAACCGCAAGGTCTGCTTCCTCTGCGACAACCTTGGGGTCCTTCAGGCGGTGAATTCCCAGATGGCAGGGTCTCCGCCGGTGGTTCGCTTCTTACTCCATTTAGTGTTGCGGGGGTTGGAGCTTAACGCGCATTTTGTAGCCAGACACGTACCGGAGGTGCAGAATGATATTGCTGACTCTCTGTCTCGGTTTCAGTGGGACCGTTTTCGGGAGTTGGCACCGGCGGCGGAGGCGGAGGGGCTAGCCTGCCCGGAGTGGCTTTGGAGCATGGTCTGACTGTGGCATTCGCCCTACTTCGCCGGTTAGTGTGTGCGGCCACGTGGGACGGCTATAGCCGATGCTGGACTTAATGGGAGGCGTTGGCGGTTGAGGTGGGAGCGCCTACCGCCTCGGCAGGTTGGGAAGCATTGGTTTTGTATTGTGTGGGTAGGTTGTTTGGGGACATGGTTACGATGTCTGGTTTGAGCCGACGCCTATCGGCGCTGGCGTTTTGGGTTAAGCTGCAGGGTTTGTAAGACTGGATTAAGTCCTTCCTGGTGCGTCAGGCGGCTCGGGGATATCGGAGGGGTGCGGTGATGTGGGACTCCCGTCGGCCTGTATCTCTCCCGTTGCTGGTGCGCTTGGGGGAGGTATTGGAGGGGGTCTGTAGTTCAGGTTATGAGGCGACTCTGTTCAGGTTGGCGCTGGCTTTCTTTGGGGCATTTCGCATCTCTGAGCTGGTGTCGCCTAGTGGACATCGTGCAGGGGGTTTGCGGTGGGTTGATGCGGTTTTGGTGGGTTTGGTCTTGGAGTGTGTTTTGCGTAGGTCAAAAACGGATCAGCTGGGCAGGGGCGTTACAGTGCGTCTGGCGGAGTTGCGGGGGTTGGGGATGTGCCCGGTTTCCTGCTTTAGGGCTTTTGTGGCGCGGTGGGGGGCTCTCTATTGGTGCACGAGGACGGTTAGTTTTTGTCCAAGTTTGTTTGTGCAGGTTTTTTGCAGGTGCTTGGGAGTGTTGGGCTACGTGGCGGGGGAGTATAGTTCGCACTCTTTTCGCATTGGGCGGCTTCTAGTTGGGGCTTAGGGCCGGAGGTTATTCGCCGGCTAGGGAGATGGGAGTCGCAGCGATTCCTGTTGTATGTGCGCCCTCATTTGCTGTAAGATTGGGCGTTGGGGGATTGGCGGGTGTTGGCTGCGTGGTAGGGTGCGTTTTGCGGACTGTTCCAATATTTCTTACAGATCCGGGGCCCTGCTTGGTGTGAATTGTGGGGCATTCATATGTGCGCAGGGGCGGGGAGAGGGCTGCGTTGCGACTGGATGGGCAGCAGTTGGGTTTCCCGCGGGCAGTGGCTAAAGTTCGTTGGTTGGGGCGTGAGGGGGCTATTGTGGTCGGAGCTCCTCCTATTCGTGCAGTCCTATGTGGAGGTGGATCGGGCTCCAGATGTTTTAGTGGTTCA
Organism: Hyla sarda; assembly: GCF_029499605.1. Taxonomy (NCBI): domain Eukaryota; kingdom Metazoa; phylum Chordata; class Amphibia; order Anura; family Hylidae; genus Hyla; species Hyla sarda. Next base: position 10,881,884 of record NC_079190.1, on the reverse strand, counting down.
TGCTGGGGGCAACGACTTGGCAGTGCGCACCTCCAGGTCGCTGCTCCGAGACATCAAGTTGGACCTGTTATGGCTGTGGTCCTCTTATCCTGGGCTGTTGATCGTGTGGTCGGACATGGTGGCGCGGGTCACGTGGCGGCAGGCAAGGTCGGTGATGAAGATGAATAGGGCCAGGGCGTGTGTTAACAAGGCGGTGGCGAAGTTTGTGGCCAAGAATGGGGGGTTCGTGGTCTGTCATATGGAGCTGGAGGGGTCTTCATCAGAGTTTATTGACCGGGACGGTGTGCACTTGACGGACATCGGGATGGACCTGTGGACTTTGTCCATCCGGGAGGCTGTGGAAAGAGCAGTGGCTTTGTGGAGGGGCGACCGGGTGTAAGGGGTCACAACCGGCTGCTGTGGCGTGAGCTGAAGGGGGATTTGGAGGCATTCTGGAAGGATGGTGGAGGCCATGGTCATAATGGCCGGGGGGAGCTGGGTTGGGAGCCAGCTAATCATGGGGGTCCCTAGCGGAAGGGACAGAGTGGGTCTCCGAAGGTGGTGCCCTTGGGTCAGGTGATGGTCGACCAAGGGCAAAGTAGGAGACAGTGCTTGGACGAGAAGCTGCCTTGGGTCCCCTTCCAGAATGGGGAGGGTTATATATTTTTGGTTGGGAGGTTATGTTAACCCTGGATCAGGTTTTGTAAATTCTGTTATTCATTTGTTATTTAAGTTGTTGTTGTTTATTAAAGAGTAAAATGGTATATAATTGTTATTTTGTTAATAAAACGGTTGGTCCGCTGTGGCCTTTGCACCATACGAGGAGTCTGTGGTTATTTATGGGGATAGTGGTTAGTAAAAGGGGGTAGTCAAGGTGCAAGGGTAGCGTAACTCTACTCTCCCCTAGTCAAGAGCAGGGTATCTTTACAATCCTGTACAAATAAAGGGCTGCGGCAGGAGACTCCTCTGCGAGCGGTCCGTGGTGTTGGAAAACACCCGTTCAGGGGTCGGACCCTCACTCAGTTGTTTTTGTGGCTGGATGTTGGTGGTGGAGGCAGTGGCCTTGCTGTATGCTTGGTAGGTGAAACTTTGTTGATTCATGCAGCAGGTGTGATAGGTAGTTGTGTTCCGTTGTTTTGTGCCGGCTTCAATATAGGTAGTGCATCTCAAGATCGTTCTGTTCAGACGTCCGGTGCGTGCGCCCAGAGCAATGGAGGTGCAGAAGACCGGAGCATCGAGGTAAGTAAGTGACCAGCGGCACGTCCTCTTCGGTGTTCCGACCACCGCTTCTCCGGTCCCGGAACTAATGCTATTAGAAGCGGTGGTCGGAGCACTGAAGTGGGCAGTACACAGGCATACAGCCTCCAGCCATACACTGTATATGGCTCGAGGCTGTATGTCTGTGGGGAACACTGCCTGCCTAATGCGGGGAGAACTATGCTGCACCTAATGTGGGAGGAACTCTGCCTGCCTAATGTGGAGAGAACTATGCTGCACCTAATGTGGGAGGAACTCTGCCAGCCTAATGTGGGGAGAACAATGCTGTACCTAATGTGGGGAGAACTATGCTGCACCTAATGTGGGAGGAACTCTGCCAGCCTAATGTGGGAGGAACTCTGCCCTGTATATAGTGTAGGGGGGGGGTGGAGTTATTCCGTGCTAGTTCTGGCCTAGCTTAAGGCTAATGTGCTGTGTGCAGAGCTCCATGTGAGCTGCAGTGTGGAAAGGAGTCGAGTGTGAGGTGATTCCAAGGGAAGCCTAAAGAAAATCTTTTATCAAATCATCCCGCCATTCTGCCAGTGTTCCCCGCACAGGAGTTGGGGAGTTCATACCCTGGCGCTGTCAGTAAATTGGACCTTAGAAGAACACTAGTCAGCAGCGTAGGATATCTCTAAGTCTCAAGTCTGTCATAACTAGTAGCAAGTCAATTCACGTGGGTGAAAAGCACCACAAGTCCCAGCAAGGCCACAGGGCTCCTACAGGTTACACTGCATCCCCTCTACTCTGCTCTGTACTGCGAGTATTGTACCATCTGCTCCTGCCTCAGTAAAAAGACAGTTATCCGTAACCTGGCGTCTGTGTGTTTATTGCCCAGCGCCTGGCCCAGGAGAATCTGTCTCCTCCTCGGACCATGTAGGTTAACGGTGCACTGGTGTCACGATTTATCTATCTATCCAATCTCATATCTATCTCATTTCTATTTATCTATCTATCTCATATCTATCTATCTATCTATCTATCTATCTTTATCTATCTATCTCATATCTATCTATCTATCTGCCTATCATACATATCTGTTGTATATATTTTTCTGTCTATCTTATATTAATGTGTGTATATTTTACAATTCTCCTGACTTATTCCATAAGGACATATCTATGTGCGCTGTGCAGATACATTCTCTTGTGGGATATTAGTAAAGAAAGGATATTTCGATGTCAAAACATGTTTATGACATTGTTCATCCAGTGGAATCTATTGGGGAGCGGGGAGCAGATATATACTGCTCAGCCACTCACTCCTGTATACTGCTCTCTGCACTATGCAGATTATTGCTGGAAGAGGAAAGACTCATGTGATCGTCATACAGTAAGTAGAGGACAATGATCATAAGGTGCGGAGTTGTGTCCCTTATAACTAAAACTATGGAAGATTTAGAAAGGTTACACTTGGAGGTGTGGGGTGGGGGTGGGGGCACTACTATATGTGATGCTGTTTTATTAGGTGGCAAAGCAACGAAGTTGCATAGGACACCTATTGTTTTTGCTCAGATTATAATTATTATTATTCTTGTTCCGTGGCAAAATATGTAGGGGTAGACCCATGAGCTGTGCATACTCTTGTGTAATGTAAAGGTCATAGGTCACATGGTAAGGCTGCCATCTTGGTTTTTGTGGTAATTGTTGCACAATATTCAAAAATCTTCTTCTCTGGAACTGCTAAAGCTACAGATAAATGATTTGCTGTATGTGGATACACTGTCCCGAGTCAGATTTGTTCATTACAAGTCTGCTAATCACATGGTTTGGCTGCCATTTTGGATTGCACAATATTCTACAAACATCTTCTCCAAAACCGTTTGTTAGAATAAGTTATAATTTGGTAGACATGTTCATGGTTACCTTCTGTACCAAGGTTGTTAAAGTTGGTTAATTTGCATAATCAATATGGCCAACCCATGCCAATAACATTTAGATAGAATTAATAATAATAATATGTAACTTTTCAAATGTGTGTAATATGTAGATGTAGAGTAATACAGGATATAACTCAGGATCAGTACAGGGTAAGTAATGTAATGTATGTACACAGTGACCTCACCAGCAGAATAGTGAGTGCAGCTCTGGAGTATAATACAGGATATAACTCAGGATCAGTACAGGATAAGTAATGTAATGTATGTACACAGTGACCTCACCAGCAGAATAGTGAGTGCAGCTCTGGAGTATAATACAGGATATAACTCAGGATCAGTACAGGATAAGTAATGTAATGTATGTACACAGTGACCTCACCAGCAGAATAGTGAGTGTAGCTCTGGAGTATAATACAGGATATAACTCAGGATCAGTACAGGATAAGTAATGTAATGTATGTACACAGTGACCCCACCAGCAGAATAGTGAGTGCAGCTCTAGAGTATAATACAGGATATAACTCAGGATCAGTACAGGATAAGTAATGTAATGTATGTACACAGTGACCTCACCAGCAGAATAGTGAGTACAGCTCTGGAGTATAATACAGGATATAACTCAGGATCAGTACAGGATAAGTAATGTAATGTATGTACACAGTGACCTCACCAGCAGAAAAGTGAGTACAGCTCTGGAGTTTAATACAGGATATGACTCAGGATCAGTACAGGATAAGTAATGTAATGTATGTACACAGTGACCCCACCAGCAGAATAGTGAGTGCAGCTCTGGAGTATAATACAGGATAGGACTCAGGATCAGTACAGTATAAGTAATGTAATGTATGTACACAGTGACCTCACCAGCAGAATAGTGAGTGCAGCTCTGGAGAATAATAAATATTGTAATTCAGAACCAGTAAAGAGAGAGTTGCACAAAGGATGGGAAGGGGATGCCCCACCGGATAAAAGGGGGTTCCCAACTTCATTATTGTTAGAAGTGATAGATCGCAACAGGGGCCCTAATGGGTGGTCTTAAGGGCACTAGACCATATAGGGAGGGTGCACAGGGATTGCAGGGAGAACATATAGATGGCTATTGGGCTGCGACATGGGCAGTAACACCATAGAAGAAAGCAGTTGGTATGGCAGGGGTTAACACAGGGCCTCCTTCCTTTTTTCAATACATAGGGGTGGACCATAAAGTATTTCCTCCCATATTGACTTTACTTAAGCCAATGGTTCCTCCTCACTGCTTCTGTGGATCCCGGAAGCTGGTTATCTCACTCTTCCTCCCTTTAGGTAACTTCTCCTGCATCATGTTATGTTACTTTAAATCACAGCTGGACATTTTATCAGACAATTTGGTTAGGCAACCATAGCTTGGAAGGCGGACTTGCCCTTGGTCATATGGCTGCCTTGCTGCATGGTACTTGTCTGGATCAAGTTTTCTTGTTGAAAAATTTATTGAAGGCTTAAAAGAGAAATAAAAGCCGCAGCCGACCACCGTCCAGCAAAAGTAATTCTGTCCTTTGTAATAATTTAGTACGCATAGGAGCAAGAAGCAATGGCGGTTCGCCCTCAAGGTTAATTTGCCTCTGACTATCTGCAGTCTAGACTTTACAGCTGTGTTTTGGTGGAGGCATAGCCTAGTGATATTATCGAACAAAACTTATCTTGCTAAACAATAGCATTGGGATTAGGTGAGTATACACAGAAATGTGTTCAAAGTCTTCTGATCACGTGTATATACATGCTTCACTGTAGGGATGGTATTGGGCAGGTGATGGGCAGTGCCCGGTTTCCTCCAGACATGATGCGGCCCCCACCATGATCACTGTAGGGATGGTATTGGGCAGGTGATGGGCAGTACCTGGTTTCCTCTATACATGATGCTGCCCCCACCATGATCACTGTAGGGATGGTATTGGGCAGGTGATGGGCAGTGCCTGGTTTCCCCCAGATATGATGCTGCCCCCACCATGATCACTGTAGGGATGGTATTGGGCAGGTGATGGGCAGTGCCCGGTTTCCTCCAGACATGATGCTGCCCCCACCATGATCACTGTAGGGATGGTATTGTGCAGGTGATGGGCAGTGTCTGGTTTCCCCTAGACATGATGCTGCCCCCACCACGATCACTGTAGGGATGGTATTGTGCAGGTGATGGGCAGTGTCTGGTTTCCCCCAGACATGATGCTGCCCCCACCATTATCACTGTAGGGATGGTATTGGGCAGGTGATGGGCAGTGCCTGGTTTCCTCCAGACATGATGCTACCCCCACCATGATCACAGTAGGGATAGTATTGGGCAGGTAATGGGCAGTACCTGGTTTCCCCCAGACAGGATGCTGCCCCCACCATGATCACTGTAGGGATGGTATTGGGCAGGTGATGGGCAGTGTCTGGTTTCCCCCAGACATGATGCTGCCCCCACCATGATCACTGTAGGGATGGTATTGTGCAGGTGATGGGCAGTGTCTGGTTTCCCCCAGACATGATGCTGCCCCCACCATGATCACTGTAGGGATGGTATTGGGCAGGTAATGGGCAGTGCCTGGTTTCCTCCAGACATGATGCTACCCCCACCATGATCACAGTAGGGATAGTATTGGGCAGGTAATGGGCAGTACCTGGTTTCCCCCAGACAGGATGCTGCCCCCACCATGATCACTGTAGGGATGGTATTGGGCAGGTGATGGGCAGTGCCTGGTTTTCCCCAGACATGATGCTGCCCCCACCATGATCACTGTAGGGATGGTATTGGGCAGGTGATGGGTAGTGCCTGGTTTCCTCCAGATATGATTCTGCCCCCACCATGATCATGTAGGGATGGTATTGGGCAGGTGATGGGCAGTGACTGGTTTCTTCCAGACATGATGCTTCCCCCACCATGATCACTGTAGGGATGGTATTGGGCAGGTGATGGGCAGTGCCTGGTTTCCTCCAGACATGATGCTGCCCCCACCATGATCACTGTAGGGATGGTATTGGACAGGTGATGGGCAGTGCCTGGTTTCCTCCAGACATGATGCTGCCCCCACCATGATCACTGTAGGGATGGTATTGGGAAGGTGATGGGCAGTGCCTGGTTTCCTGCAGACATGATGCTGCCCCCACCAGGATCACTGTAGGGATGGTATTGGGCAGGTGATGGGCAGTGCCTGGTTTCCTCCAGACATGATGCTGCCCCCACCATGATCACTGTAGCGATGGTATTGGGCAGGTGATGGGCAGTACCTGGTTTCCTCCAGACATGATGCTGCCCCCACCATGATCACTGTAGGGATGGTATTGGGCAGATGATGGGCAGTGCCTGGTTTCCCCCAGACATGATGCTGCCCCACCATGATCACTGTAGGGATGGTATTGGGCAGGTGATGGGCAGTGCCTGGTTTCCTCCAGACATGATGCTTCCTTTAATGAGCAGTGTCTGGTTTGCCACTTGGAATTAAAGCCATAAAGAACCATCTTGGCTTTATTAGACCAAATAATCTTGTTTCTTTCTTTTTTTCATGAATTATGAAGCCAACATTTTTCTGTTCCCCTCTCCAGATCTGTGGCCTCCACACAATCCTGTCTCTGAGCTCTACAGGCATATCTTTCCCCTCATGGTTTGGTGTTATCTCTGATATACATTGTCAGCAGTGATACCTTATATAGACAAGGCTGTTTCTTCCCAAATCCTGTCCAATCAGCTGAATTTAACACCAGGTGACTCCAATCAAGGCAGAGAAACATTTCCAAGATGATCAGGAGAAATGGGAGGAACTGAAGCTAAATTTAAAATGTCATATCGCCTGAATGTCAATGCAAAATTTTCGTTTTTCCTACTTTTTAACCCCTTGGGGACCAAGCCCATTTTAATTTTAACCCTAAGGACCAGAGCATTTTTTGCAATTCTGACCACTGTCACTTTAAGCATTAATAACTCTGGGATGCTTTTACTTTTGAATTTGATTCCAAGATTGTTTTGTCGTGACATATTTTACTTTATGTTAAATGGGTACTGTCATGAAAAATTATTTTTGATATGTTGTAGTACTTCAGTACTACAACATATCTCTAATATACTTTTATTTAAAAAAAAAAATGCTTTTAAAACATTTTAAAAGCAATTTGAAATTCTGCCACTAGGGGTCGCCCTCCTAGTGGCCGAATGCAGTGCGGAGTGACGTCACTGCAAAATTCCAACTGATTCCGGCAGGGCATCAGTCGAAATTTTGCGCAGGAACATCCAGGGCTGCGCATCGGCTCCCCGCACTTGCCGACAGCCCTGATGCAAGGTACGGGGGGCGGGGGGGGGGGGCGCTGCTGCAAGGTAGGGGGGGGCACGGGGGGGGGCACTGCTTCAAGGTACGGGGGGCGCTGCTGCATGGTACGTGGGGTGCGGGGATAGTGCTGCTGCAAGGTACGGGGGGCGCGGGGGTGGGGTGGGGTGGGGTGTTTGGGTGTTTGGGTGTTACTCACTGAGCGGAAGGAAGAGGCTCCCCCGCACCCGCACCCGTCCCTCCCTCATCGGCTCTCAGCTCACTCCTTCCCCAATGAAGCTCCTGTCCTGGGTGCCTCCAGTTGTTTTACCACTACAACTCCCAGCATGCCCTGACAGCCAATAGATGTCAGGGCATGCTGGGAGTCGTAGTGGTGAAAAAGCTGGAGGCACCCTGTTAGGAGAACTAAGGGCGGAAGTTGGCCCTCCCAGCAGGCATCAGTGACGTGGTGCCTGCTGGGGAAGTCTGCCTGGTAGTGAGCACACTACCAGGCAGACTAAATGCCATTTTTAAAATAGTAAAAAAAATAATAAAGGTAGGGAGGGTGTTAGGGATAGAAGGGCAATAGGCAGGGTCAGAAAAAATAAACATGATGGTGGGAGCTACCCTTTAATGTTAAATATTTTTCCATTCTTGCATCATTTCTTGGTGAAAAATTTAAAAATGTCATTAAAATTTTTGCATTTTTCTAACTTTGAAGCTCTCTGCTTATAAGGAAAATAGACATTCCAAATAAATTATATATTGATTCACATATACAATATGTCTACTTTCTGTTGGCATCATAAAGTTGACATGTAAAGCAGCAATTTTCCAAATTTTTATGAAAAATTCTAAATATGTTAAGTTTGAACTGGATTTGAGGGGCCTTTCTGTAAGAAACACCCCATTATGGACCCCATTATGAAAAGTGCACCCCTCAAAGAATTCGAAATGGCATTCAGAAAGTCTGTTAACCCTTTAGGTGTTTCACAGGAGTAGCAGCAAAGTAGAGGAAAAAAATCTAAATCTCAATTTTTTTACACTAACATGTTCTTGTAGCCCCATTTTTAAAATTTTTTTACAAGGGGTAAATGGAGAAAAAGACTCCTAAAATTTGTAGCCCAGTTTCTCTCGAGTATGGCAATACCTCATATGTGGATGTTAAGTGCTCTGCGGACGCACAACATGGCTCAGAAAGGGAGGAGCAGATTTGTGATTTTGGAGAGAGAATTTTTGCTGAAATGGTTTTTGGGGGGCATGTTGCATTTAGGAAGCCCCCATGGTGCCAGAACAGCAAAAAAAAAAAAAAGCCCACATGGCATACTATTTTGGAAACTACACCCCTCAAGGAATGTAACAAGGGGTATAGTGAGCCTTAACGCCTCACAGATGTTTGACGACTTTACGTTGAAGTTGGATGTGAAAATTGAATATTTGATTTTTAACACTAAAATGAGGGTGCTACCCCATTTTTTTCTTTTTTACAAGGGGTAATATTAGAAAATGGACACCAAAATTTAAAGCCCAATTTCTCCCGATTAAGAAAACGCCCCATATGTGGACGTTAAGTGCTCTGCTGGCGCACTACAATGCTCAGAAGAGAAGGAGCATGAGGCTTTTTAAAAAAGAGAATTTAGCTGAAATGGTTTTTGGGGGACATGTTGCCAAGTCCCCAGGGTGCCAGAACAGCAAAAAAAATAAAAAATGGCACACTATTTGGGAAACTACACCCGTCAAGAAATGTAACAAGGGGAATAGTGAGCCTTAATACCTCACAGGTGTTTGACGACTTTTCGTCAGAGTTTGACATGAAAATGAAAAATTTGATTTTAAACACAAAAATTCTGGTGTTACCGGAAATTTTTCCTTTTCAAAAGGGTTAATCATAGAAAAATTCCCCTAAAATGTGAAGCCCAATTTCTCATGAATAAGTAAATACCTTATATGTTGACATAAATTGCTCTGCGAGTGCACTACAGGTCTCAGAAGAGAAGGAGCGCTGTTTGGCTGTAGGAGAGAGAATTTAGCTGTAATTGAAGTTGGGGGCCATGTGCATTTACAAATCCCCCATGGTGCCAGAACAGCAGAAACCCCCCACATGTCACACCATTTTGGAAACTACACCCTCAAGGAATGTTATAAGCATCACAGTAAGAACTTACACCTCCCAGCTTCATTGAACAGTGGGTTGTAAATGTGAAAAATTAGATTTTTAACACTAAAATTCTGGTGTTACCCTAAATTTTTCATTTTAACAAGGTGTAATTGAACAAAAATCCCCCCAAAATGTGAAGCCCAATTTCTCATGAATAAGTAAATACTTTATATGTTGACATAAATTGCTCTGCAAGTGCACTACAGGTCTCAGAAGAGAAGGAGCGCTGTTTTGGCTGGAATTTCAAAGCCCCCATGGTGGCAGAACAGAGGATCCCCCAACTGTGCCATCTTTTTTGGAAACTACACCCCTCAAGGAACCTAACAAGGGGTACAGTGAGTATTTACACCTCACAGGTTCTTGGAACAGTTGCCAGTAAAATTGAAAAAATCGATTTTTTTTTAATGCTGGTGTTACACAAAATGTTGCTAATTCACAAGGGCTAATAGGAGAAAAAGTCCCAAAAAAGTTTAGATCAATTTCTCAAGAGTAAAAAAAAATACCCCATATGTGGATGTAACTTGCAATGTGGGAAAATAACAAGACGCAAGACTCAGCGCTATGTTCGCATTTGAGGGCTATGACATTTCATTACCTGGTGGTTACATATATTCAGAGGAAGATAAAAAGAAGAAACACCCACATGTGACACCATTATAGAAAGTACACCCCCTGAGGAATATTTATAGGGGTAAAGTGGACATTTGGAACGGACGGGTGTTTCTTATCTTTATTTTCCAGGAATTTATGAAGTGTTGTTTAGGAAAAAGGAAAATTGCAACTTTTCAACTGATATGCTATCTGTGTACTGAGTATAATGACCCAGAGCATAGCCAAAAGTAAAACGTGTGCCCGCCACAAACCCTATGCTCTGCTTCATTATTATGGGAATGTGTTTTTGGGTGGCCATCCCAAAACTGTTACCTGAAAATGCGCACACCGCTCAGTGGAGGAGAGAGCACTGCACATTGAGGCCTGTGTTTCTAACTGACATATCAGTAAATGACGGTTACATTCAGAGGAAAAAAATATAAAACAGCCACATGTGACCATATTGTGAATGGACGGACATGTTTTATCATCATTGTAATGCATGCATTTCCTTATAGCCTCAAAACGTCGCTGTGCCATGGCCATACTGTAAAACGGGGTCTGGTAGAGGACGTCCCCGCTCCAGTACTGCTTGACACTTGTTTTTTTGACTAGGCCCATATGCAACACGGGGCCCCAAAGTGTCCCCATTTCGGCTGCATTGACGGCGTACCATCCATCGGGACTAGCCAAAAGTGAGCCCGGGTGAGCGGCGACAAACTGTTGGGTGTACAGGTTTGTCTGTGTCACCATCATGTTACGGGCATACGGGTGTCAGCAGAGAGCACTGTGGACAACACAAAAAATAAATTCAAAAAATATTTTCTTCTGTAGCAAACAGAATATAATAGAAGTAACTTTAATAGAAGTCATTTACAAATCTGTTTAACCTTCTGGCACCAGTTCATTAAAAAAAAAAAAAAAAAAAGTTTTCCACCGGAGTACCCCTTAAAGTACCAGGGTGCAAGGGCGTATGTGTATGCCCTTGGTCCCAAACAGGTTAATAAATTTGCAAGCATTTGTAAAATTCTGTTTTCACTTTGTCATTATGAGATGATTGGTGAGGAAAAGGAGAAACATACAAAATTTGAAAAAAGTGAAAGGGCCTGAAGATTTTTTGAATGCATTGTACATATGGCAGCTCTGCAACAAAGAAAAACAGGCGTCCTGCACTCACCGTCCAGAAACTGAAATATCGGCTCCCATCTCGGGCTGCTGAATCCGGCAGGAAAGACATGAATGGCGTGGGGCGCTCAGAGGCGACTGCCGGCGGTTTCACGCATACAGGTGCGCTTCTTCCGGCCTCCTTCGAGGCCGGAAGAAGCGCACCTGTATGCGTGAAACCGCCGGCAGTCGCCTCTGAGCGCCCCACGCCATTCATGTCTTTCCTGCCGGATTCAGCAGCCCGAGATGGGAGCCGATATTTCAGTTTCTGGACGGTGAGTGCAGGACGCCTGTTTTTCTTTGCTGCGTTCTTGTATTTACTGGGTTTCCCATTGTCCTAGCACCTCCGCCAACTGAGTGGATTTGGGTAGTTGCCCGAGTGTCCGTACGGTCCATCTTGTGAAGCTGTATATACAGGTACCGGTGCCACTATTCTTTTACCTTTTTTTGTGTCATATGGCAGCTCTCTTTCCTTATTCCATGAGGACATATTTATGTGTGTGCTGTGCGGCTGCAGTCTCTTGTGGGATATTTCTGTTCTAATATAAGAAGTAGAAATTTCGATGTCAGAACCAATCTATGAAATGACTCATCCAGTGGAATCCATTGGGGATCGGGGAGCAGATATATAGCACTCAGCCCCTCACTCCTGTATACTGCTCTCCGCACTATGCAAGTTATTGCTGGAAGAGGAAAGACTCATGTGATCGTCATACAGTAAGTAGAGGACAATGATCATGAAGTGCGGGGCAGCTGTGGAACTAAACATAGGAAGGCTTCAGGTATAATTTAGAAATGCTACACCTGGGCTGCAAACACCCAACAATATGGGTAAAGAGGTTGTGATTGCAGGAAGATGTAGAAGCCTGGAAGGTGGTGTGGGGTGGGATGATGTATAGGATGTTATGGTGATGGTGTTTTATGATTTACCATAATGTGATGACTGTATACAATGAATCACAGCTGAAAGCTACGGTGTCCATATTAGGACATCCTCAGGCATCATCCTGAACTCTGTCCTCCCTCAGGCAAAACTCCATCCTCCCTCAGGCAAAATTCTGTCCTCCCTCAGGCAAAATTCTGTCCTCCCTCAGGCAAAATTCTGTCCTCCCTCAGGCAAAATTCTGTCCTCCCTCAGGCAAAACTCCCTCCTCCCTCCCTCAGGCAAAACTCCCTCCTCCCTCAGGCAAAACTCCGTCCTGCTTCAGGCAAAATTCCGTCCTCCCTCAGGCAAAACTCCGTCCTCCCTCAGGCAAAACTCCGTCCTCCCTCAGGCAAAACTCCGTCCTCCCTCATGCCAAACCCTGTCCTCCCTCAGGCAAAACTCCGTCCTCCCTCAGGCAAAACTCTGTCCTCCTTCATCCAAAACTCCGTCCTCCCTCAGGCCAAACCCCGTCCTCCTTCATCCAAAACTCCGTCCTCCCTCAGGCCAAACCCCGTCCTCCTTCATCCAAAACTCCGTCCTCCCTCAGGCAAAACTCCCTCCTCCCTCAGGCAAAACTCCGTCCTGCTTCAGGCAAAATTCCGTCCTCCCTCAGGCAAAACTCCGTCCTCCCTCAGGCAAAACTCCGTCCTCCCTCAGGCAAAACTCCGTCCTCCCTCATGCCAAACCCTGTCCTCCCTCAGGCAAAACTCCGTCCTCCCTCAGGCAAAACTCTGTCCTCCTTCATCCAAATCTCCGTCCTCCCTCAGGCCAAACCCCGTCCTCCTTCATCCAAAACTCCGTCCTCCCTCAGGCCAAACCCCGTCCTCCTTCATCCAAAACTCCGTCCTCCCTCAGGCAAAACTCCCTCCTCCCTCAGGCAAAACTCCGTCCTGCTTCAGGCAAAATTCCGTCCTCCCTCAGGCAAAACTCCGTCCTCCCTCAGGCAAAACTCCGTCCTCCCTCAGGCAAAACTCCGTCCTCCCTCATGCCAAACCCTGTCCTCCCTCAGGCAAAACTCCGTCCTCCCTCAGGCAAAACTCTGTCCTCCTTCATCCAAAACTCCGTCCTCCCTCAGGCCAAACCCCGTCCTCCTTCATCCAAAACTCTGTCCTCCCTCAGGCCAAGAGTGTAAGAGAGGCTACACTTAGGAGCATAAATGCATAGTGCAGTGTTTCCCAATCAGGGTGCCTCCACTTTTGCAAAACTACAACTCCCAGGTGTGAGGCAGGACAGAGTTTTGTCTAATGGAGGAGGAAGGATGGAGTTTCACCTGAGGGAGGACAGAGTATAGGAAGATGCCTGAGGATGTCCTAATATGGACACTGTACGCTTGTATTGAATTTGCTTAGAACTCTTGTTATTTCAGTTGTTAAAGGGGTACTCCACCCCTAGACATCTTATCCCCTATCCAAAGGATAAGGGATAAGATGTCTGACCGTGGGGGTCCCGCCGCTGGGAACCCCCGCAATATAGCATGCGGCACCCACCTGTTTCTGCTCCAGAAGCGCTGGAGGGTCTGGATCCCGACCACCGGAACGGAAGTCCGTGACGTCACGACTCCACCCCCTCAATGCAAGTCTATGGGAGGGGGCGTGATGGGACCATTTCACCATCACGGCCACAAAATATTCAGAATGCTGTAGCACCGGAATACCCCTTTAACTTGCTGGACAGGGTTAGGTGGGTATATACAGCAATGTGCTCGAAGTGTTTTAATTACACGTATATATTGTGGTTATGGTTTGCAATGTACGAGTGACATATGAACGTTGTGATCACCATGTGTCAGATCCTCTGCTGTGTTTGCTGTCTGTATCTGTCATGTGCTGTGTATTTAATATGTATGCTGCCGGTCTGATATTGTATGCTGTGTATCATTTTGGAGGGGGGCTGTCCACACATAATTCTTACACAGGGGCTCACTGCTCTTAATATCTGACCCTGTGTGTGTATTTTTACAAGCTATGCCCCTGTGTGCCAATCACATGACAAGACATACCTTTAAAATGAACTTTTAATACGTCGTAGACTTTTGATTGGCCAGGGTTTGGATGTTAAGACCCACACAGATCACTAGAGCTTCAGACCCTTTCACTTTTTTCACATTTTATTTTGAGGCTTCTTTCTGGCCACTCTGCATTCAACCCAAATTGTGGAGGTGGCAGTGTTGGTTCTGGACCTTCTGAAAGTTTCCCTGATCTGCACACAGAATCTTTGGAGCTCGGCAAGAGTGACCATTGGGTTCTTGGTTACTTCTCTTACCAAGACCCTTTTCCCCTCTCCAATTACTTAGTTTGGCAGGACGGCAGCTCTAGGAAGAGTCCAGGTTGATCCAGAGTTCTTCCATATAAAAATTATGGAGACCACGGTGCTTTAGGGAAGCAGCACTGTTTTGTCCCCTTCTCCAACCCGTTGCCTCCACACAATCCTGTCTCTGAGCTCTACAAGTAAATAGACAAGTGCTCCATAGAGTAGTAACTTTTAAAACCCAGTGGTGAGAAGAATATATTGATTTACTGCTCAACCTGGGTGGTTGTGTAGCCTTATACACAATGATAATAGCGTTTAATCGTAGGTCGTCTGCTGCCCTCCAGTAAGTAATGGCAATAGAAGATTTGGCTTCAACGGAACCGGGCTCCACGGCGCCGACCGACCACAACAGGTGTATAGGTAAAAGAGGATTTATTAACCAAAATGTAACGCGTTTCGCTGCGCATGCGCAGTGAAACGCGTTGCATTTTGGTTAATAAATCTTCTTTTACCTATACACCTGTTGTGGTCGCCCAGCACCATGGAGCCAGGTTCCATCTAGCCAATTCTTCTGAGCTCTACAGACAGTTATTTTTGCCTCATGGCTTGATTTCTGCTCTGATATACATTGTCATCTGGGAAACATTACATAGACATTCCAAATTCTGTCCAATCAGCTGAATTTCTTACCGTTGACTTGTGGAGAAACATCTCAGAGATGATCAAGAGAAATGGAAGGAGCCAGAGCTAAACGTCAATTACGGTACATTAGAAGAGTAGTGATAATGTCATGTAAAGTGAATTATAACGGAAAGCCAAATCTGCTGATAGACTGTCCAGTAGGGGCTGTGTGGAGAGAATAGAACAGAGGACCTAGGACTAATCCATGATAAACTCAAACAGCAGGAGGAAATTGGCCTATGACTGATCCATGAAGAATCCCAACAGCAGGAGGAAGAGGAGAGGACCTTTAATGTCCATTTCTGTGTTTTTGCATTTTTCTGTTTTCGGTCCTGTTCAGAATTTGTTTTTAAGTCTGAACAGATCCTGTGCTAATTCTTCCTTGTGTTGGAAGAGTTAATGCTCTCAGCCTATGACAGCTTTGGTGGGGTTTTTAATCCCGTGCTCTGCTGGTACTCGCTGCAGGTGATTAGTGCATTACTCTGACTATGACTGTTTTATGATTCACCTTTGCTACGTCTGTATGAGTTTTTGCCATGGTTGTTTCTTTTTATGATGTAGATTTTAGTCTGCTTGGTTTTTAGTATTATGTATGTTCGTTTTGCTTTAACCTTGTTATATCTTAATCTGTGTTAGTCTTGTGTTTGTACCCATGTTCAGTACTTAGTATTCCTGTTTAGAGTCCTGACCCGTATTCCTCCATATTTTGGAGTTTGGCTTTTGTGGAGTCTGTTTCCTTCTAGGCCGGCATTTTGATATCTCGGTGAGATTTCCCGGTGTCTATTTGGCTTTGGTTTTTATGTCCCTCCATGTTTGGAGTCGTGTGTCCTCTGAACTAATATCTGTTTTCTGTGTTCAGTGTAAACTGTGTTCCATGTTTCCTGACCTGTTTAGTGTTTGACTTTCAGTTCATCTGTTCATCCCCATTGTTCGTATATTTATATCCTGCCTGGTTTATCTGTTTGTTGGTTTCCCATTACTTTCTGACCTGTCCCTATGTACTGTATTTTTTGTGTACCTTTACGCCCTTTGCACTTTAGGGCAGGAAGGGACCGGAGCCCAGTTGTTGATCCGTCATTTAGGGTGGATGGGCAAGTAGGCAGGGAGAGTGTTTCTAGGGACAGCTTAAGGCTCACTCTCCCTGTCCACCCTGGTCATGACAGGACTAAAGCCTGATCCATGAGGAACTCCAACAGCACAAGGAATAGGGTTTCAGGTGTCTGTATAGGGCTTTTCATTTTAAGGTGACAACTCTATTTGTCAAGAGGATCATACTAGTGCAAGATCAATAAGAATCTCCCATTCAACCACATCCCAGCGGTGATGTATTGGATGAGATCTGGTGACTGTGAAGGCCATAGGAGTCCAGTCACCTCAATGACCTATATGAGATGATGTCATGTGACCTCACTGTCCTGTATGATATGATGTTTTGTGACTGTGGAGGCCATTGGAGTCCAGTGACCTCATTGTCCTGTATGAGATGATGCCCTGTGACCTCACTGTCCTGTATACGATGATGTCATGGGGCATTATCATGCTGGAAGTATCATCAGAAGATGGGTCCACTGTGGTCATAAAGGGATGGACATGGTCAGTAACAATACTCAGGTAGTCTGTGGTGTTTATACCAGGATCAATTGGTACTAAGGGGCTCAAAGTGAATTTTTTCCCATATCACAGTCACGGTGATGGACCAGGCCCTTTCATGACATAATGTCAACTCAATAAAATAAAAATAATAATAATTAGGTTGAGATAAGTTTATTTCATGTAAAGGTCTACAAAACAAAAATGTTTTTATATCTATCTATCTATCTATTTATCTATCTATCTATCTATCTATCTATCTATCTATCTATCTATATATATATATATATATATTTATTTTTTATTTTTTTTAGGTTACAGAAGAGCATCTGGAGAAGTTTGGAAATGGTAAATTCCTCTGAGCTCAGTAACGGAACCATTACCCAAGTTACTGCAACTGTAGATATCATGAAGACCACCATCTTGGTCTTAACCTCCCTCTTCTTTGGCATCTTTGTGTACTACGTGGTCATCATACTAAATGTCTTTCTCACCACTCTCCAGGTCCGAGAGACCGCACGTTACATCTTGTTCATTCACATGCTTCTTCATGACATGGTCTACCTGGTCATCTCATTTTTCCTCTTCTTATGTGCAATCTACCGCATTCTTTTGCCCATACCAATATGTCTTGTAATTACCTGTTTTTCTACATCAATGTTCAGGATTTCTCCTTACAATCTGGCCATCATGTCCTTGGAACGTTATACAGCCATCTGCCACCCATTACGATATGCAGAGTTGTGCACAGCCCAGAGATCCAACCATGCCATAGCTTACATGTGGATGGTGGGGCTGATTCCGCAAGTAGCTAATGTCATTGCCTATTGTTGTTCTACAGACTCAAGAACTTTTGACGTTAAGATTATCTGTGACTGGAGGTCACTGGAGCTGAACTTCCAAGTAGTCTTAAGAACACTCCTTGATACCCTCAGCTTTTCCATAGTGGGGATGATTATCGCCTTCACGTATGTTAAAGTTATGCTCGTCGCTCGAAGAATGGACTCTGGAAAACTTGCCTCCAAGGCCAGCAACACTGTCCTACTCCACGCATTTCAGTTTCTGTTATCCATGTTGTCTCTTACTTCTATAATTACTGAGACATATTTGACAATATATTTTCGATACCTGCCTGTTCTTAACTTCTTCTTGGTGATGTCTCTTCCTAGACTTGTCAGCCCTTTGATCTATGGTATGAGAGATGAAGTATTTGGTAAATCTATGAGGAAGCCAGGGTGCTGTCTTTACGCTAAGGTGTATGTAGACCTAAAAATCAGGGAAGTTTGAGTAAAATTAAAGCTAAATTTTGTATTCACATGAATTGCACAGTTCAATAATGTACTTTGCACTTATTTAAGAAAAGAAATAGATAAGACCTGTAAATGTCTCATAGCGATTATTATATATATATATATATATATATTTTAAAGCAAAATGTGTTGTTTAGGCCTAAATCCACAATTCAGTTCTCTGGGACTAAAAATGATGGCCATCAATATCATATCAGCTAGGCGCCCTTACCCAAAAAGCTAGTGCTCCTTCACCTTCATTGTTTATCAGACAAAGCACTGTACAGTGATGGAGTCATATTATATTCACATGAATAGCACTGGGCCGCAGTATGGGTTATAGCCAAACTTACTTGTATACCCCCTTCAGTCACCTGACCGTCATTGATGGTGTGGGAGAAAGGAAAATGGAATTATGGGATTTATAGGCAAAAAAGAAAAACTCAAACAGGAAATACCAGTTCATAAAAGCTAGCCACAACGTTACGGTAATCTCACAACATAGTGACCCTTCCTAAGCATGTCCATTACTGTCTGGCAGGTACATAAAATCACCTTATGGTGGATAACCCCTTTAATCCCTTAAGGACCAGGCCATTTTACACCTTAAGGACCGGAGCGTTTTTTGCAATTCTGACCACTGTCACTTTAAACATTAATAACTCTGGAATGCTTTTAGTTATCATTCTGATTCCGAGATTGTTTTTTCGTGACATATTCTACTTTAACTTAGTGGTAAAATTTTATGGTAACTTGCATCCTTTCTTAGTGAAAAATCCCAAAATTTGATGAAAAAAATGAAAATTTTGCATTTTTCTAACTTTGAAGCTCTCTGCTTGTAAGGAAAATGGATATTCAAAATATATATTTTTTGGGTTCACATATAAAATATGTCTACTTTATGTTTGCATCATAAAATTTATGAGTTTTTACTTTTGGAAGACACCAGAGGGCTTCAAAGTTCAGCAGCAATTTTGAAATTTTTCACAAAATTTTCAAACTCACAATTTTTCAGAGACCAGTTCAGTTTTCAAGTGGATTTGAAGGGTCTTCATATTAGAAATACCCCATAAAAGACCCCATTATAAAAATTACACCCTCCAAAGTATTCAAAATGACATTCAGTAAGTGTATTAACCCTTTAGGTGTTTCACAGGAATAGCAGCAAAGTGAAGGAGAAAATTCAAAATCTTCATTTTTTACACTCGCATGTTCTTGTAGACCCAATTTTTGAATTTTTGCAAGGGGTAAAAAGGAGAAAAATTTTTCACTTGTATTTGAAACCCAATTTCTCTTGAGTAAGCACATACCTCATATGTCTATGTTAATTTTTCAGCGGGCGCAGTAGAGGGCTCAGAAGGGAAGGAGCGACAAATGGTTTTTGGGGGGCATGCCGCATTTAGGAAGCCCCTATGGTGCCAGGACAGCAAAAAAAAACTACATGGCATACCATTTTGGAAACTAGACCCCTCAGGGAACGTAACAAGGGGTAAAGTGAACCTTAATACCCTACAGGTGATTCACGACTTTTGCATATGTAAAAAAAATATATATATATTTTACCTAAAATGCTTGGTTTCCCAAACATTTTACATTTTTAAAAAGGGTAATAGCAGAAAATACCCCCCAAAATTTGAAGCCCAATTTCTCCTGATACAGAAAACACCTCGCATGGGGGTGAAAAGTGCTCTGCTGGCGCACTACAGGTCTCAGAAGAGAAGGAGTCACATTTGGCTTTTTTGAAGGAAATTTTGCTCTGGGGGCATGCCGCATTTAGGAAGCCCCTATGGTGCCAGAACAGCAAAAAAAAAACCACATGGTATACCATTTTGGAAACTAGACCCCTCGGGGAACGTAACAAGGGGTAATGTGAACCTTAATGCCCTACAGGTGTTTCACGACTTTTGCATATGTAAAAAAAAAATTTTTTTTTTACCTAAAATGCTTGTTTTCCCAAAATGTTTACATTTTTAAAAAGGGTAATAGCGGAAAATACCCCCCAAAATTTGAAGCCCAATTTCTCCCAATTCAGAAAACACCCCATATGGGGGTGAAAAGTGCTCTGCTGGCGCACTACAGATCTCAGAAGAGAAGGAGTCACATTTGGCTTTTTGAAAGCAAATTTTGCTCTGGGGGCATGCCGCATTTAGGAAGCCCCTATGGTGCCAGAACAGCAAAAAAAAAAAAAAAAAACACATGGCATACCATTTTGGAAACTAGACCCCTCGGGGAACGTAACAAGGGGTAATGTGAACCTTAATACCCTACAAGTGTTTCACGACTTTTGCATATGTAAAAAAATATATATTTTTTTTACCTAAAATGCTTGGTTTCCCAAAATTTTTACAATTTTAAAAAGGGTAATAGCAGAAAATACCCCCCAAAATTTGAAGCCCAATTTCTCCCGATTCAGAAAACACCCCACATGGGGGTGAAAAGTGCTCTGCTGGCGCACTACAGGTCTCAGAAGAGAAGGAGTCACATTTGGCTTTTTGAAAGCGAATTTTGCTCTGGGGGCATGCCGCATTTAGGAAGCCCCTATGGTGCCAGGACAGCAAAAAAAAAAACACATGGCATTCCATTTTGGAAACTAGACCCCTCGGGGAACGTAACAAGGGGTAATTTGAACCTTAATACCCTACAGGTGTTTCACGACTCTTGCATATGTAAAAAAATATATATTTTGTTTACCTAAAATGCTTGTTTTCCCAAAAATTTTACATTTTTAAAAAGGGTAATAGCAGAAAATACCCCCCAAAATTTGTTAGGCAATTTCTCCCGAGTACGGCGATACCCCATATGTGGCCCTAAACTGTTGCCTTGAAATACGACAGGGCTCCAAAGTGAGAGCGCCATGCGCATTTGAGGCCTAAATTAGGGACTTGCATAGGGGTGGACATAGGGGTATTCTACGCCAGTGATTCCCAAAAAGGGTGCCTCCAGCTGTTGTAAAACTCCCAGCATGCCTAGACAGTCAACGGCTATCTGGCAATACTGGGAGTAGTTGTTTTGCAACAGCTGGAGGCTCCGTTTTGGAAACAGTGGTGTACCAGATGTTTTTCATTTTTATTGGGGAGGGGAGGGGGCTTGTATAGGGGTATGTGTATATGTAGTGTTTTTTACTTTTTATTTTATTTTGTGTTAGTGTAGTGTAGTGTTTTTAGGGTACAGTCACACGGGCGGGGGTTCACAGTAGTTTCTCACTGGCAGTTTGAGCTGCGGCAGAAAATTTGACGCAGCTCAAACTTGCAGCCGGATACTTACTGTAATCCTCCGCCCATGTGAGTGTACCCTGTACGTTCACATTGGGGGGGGGGGGGGGACATCCAGCTGTTGCAAAACTACAACTTCCAGCATGTACGGTCTATCAGTGCATGCTGGGAGTTGTAGTTTTGCAACCGCTGAAGGCTCCGTTTCGGAAACAGTGGTGTACCAGACGTTTTTCATTTTTATTGGGGAGGGGGGCTGTGTAGGGGTATGTGTATACGTAGTGTTTTTTACTTTTTATTTTATTGTGTGTTAGTGTAGTGTAGTGTTTTTAGGGTACAGTCGCACGGGCGGGGGTTCACAGTAGTTTCTCGCTGGCAGTTTGAGCTGCGGCAGAAATTTTGCCACACCTCAAACTTGCAGCCGGATACTTACTGTAATCCTCCGCCCATGTGAGTGTACCCTGTACGTTCACATTGGGGAGGGGAACATCCAGCTGTTGCAAAACTACAACTCCCAGCATGTACGGTCTATCAGTGCATGCTGGGAGTTGTAGTTTTGCAACAGCTGGAGGCACACTGGTTGTGAAACACCGAGTTTGGTAACAAACTCAGTGTTTTGCAACCAGTGTGCCTTCAGCTGTTGCAAAAGCTACAAACCCCAGCATGTACGGACAGCAGAAGGGCATGCTGGGTCTTGTAGTTATGCAACAGCTGGAGGCATACTACTTTGGTTGGGGATGCTGGGGATTGTAGTTATGCAACAGCTGGAGACACACTGGTTTGCTACTTAACTCAGTGTGCCTTCAGCTGTTGCAAAACTACAACTCTCAGCAGTCACCGACAGCCAACGGGCATGCTGGGAGTTGTAGTTATGCAACCACCAGATGCACCACTACAACTCCCAGCATGCACTTTAGCTGGGAGTTGTAGTTATACAACAGCTGAAGGTACACTTTTCCATAGAAAGAATGTGCCTCCAGCTGTTGCAAAACTACAAGTCCCAGCATGCCCATAAGGGAATGCTGGGAGTTGTGGTGGTCTGCCTCCTGCTGTTGCATAACTACAGCTCCCAGCATGCCCTTTTTGCATGCTGGGAGCTGTTGCTAAGCAACAGCAGGAGGCTGTCACCTCCAATGATCCTCGCCGCACAGGTCAGTCCCTCGTCGTCGCCGCCGCCGCTGCTCCTGGGGACCCGATCCCAACAGGGGCGCCGGGGATCGGGGTCCCCAGCACCCGGGGTGCACGTCCCGCACCCGCTCACGTCCTCCGGAAGAGGGGCGGAGCGGGTTGCGGGAGTGACACCCGCAACAGGCGCCTTGATTGGTCGGCCGGTAATCCGGCCGACGAATCAGGGCGATCGTGAGGTGGCACCAGTGCCACCTCACCCCTGCTGGCTCTGGCTGTTCGAGGCCGTCTCTGACGGCCCCGATCAGCCAATAATTCCGGGTCACCGGGTCACTGGAGACCCGATTGACCCGGAATCCGCCACAGATCGCTGGACTGAATTGTCCAGCGATCTGCGGCCATCGCCGACATGGGGGGTCATCATGACCCCCCTGGGTGATATGCCCCGATGCCTGCTGAACGATTTCAGCAGGCATCGGGCACCGGCTCCGCTCCAGATGGTTGTGGGGGGCCGGTAAAACACATGACGTTCTCATACGTCATGTGTCCTTAAGGACTCGGAAATGGAGACGTATGAGAACGTCATGTGTCCTTAAGGGGTTAAGGACGCAGCCTGTTTTATCCCCTTAAGGACACAGCATGTTTTGGCCTTAAAGGTGTACTGTGGTGAAAAACAAATTTACAATTAAAAAAAAAAATCAACTAGTGCCAGAAAATTGAACAGATTTGTAAATTACTTTTACTATTTAAAAATCTTAATCCTTCCAGTACTTATCAGCTGCTGTATGCTCCACAGGAAGTTGTATTTCTTTCTAAAATTCTTTTCAGTCTGATCTTGGTGCTCTCTGCTGACACCTCTGTCCATGTCAGGAACTGTCCAGAGTACAAGCAAATCCCCATAGCAAACCTCTCCTACTCTGGACAGTTCCTGATACGGACAGAGATGTCAGCAGAGAGCAGTGTGGTCAGGCTGAAAAGAACTCCAGAAAGAAATAGAACTTACTGCAGCTGATAAGTACTGGAAGGATTAAGATTTTTAAATAGAAGTCATTTTCAAAACGGTTTAACTTTCTGGCACCAGTTAATAAAAAAAAAAATTTGTTTTCCACCAGAGTACCCCTTTAACCTCTTGGGGATGCAGGGCGCATTTTACACCACACAGGTGTCTGACAGATTTTTGCAACAGTGGTCCATGAAAATAAAAAATATAATTTTTCATTTGCCCAACCCACTGTTCCAAAGATCTGTCAAATGCCAGTGGGGTGTAAATACTCACTGCACTCCTCATTAAATTCTGTGAGGGGTGTAGTTTCCCGAAATGGGGTCACAAGGGGGGGGGGGGGGGGGTTCCATTGTTCTGGCAGCATGGGGGCTTTGTAAGCACAAATGACCCCGACATCTATTCCACACAAATTCTCTCTCCAAAAGCTCAGTGGCGCTCCTTCTCTTCTGAGCCCTGTAGTGCGCCAGCAGAGCTAATTACATCCACATATGGGGTATTTCCTTACTCAGAAGAAATGGGGTTACAAATTTTGGGGTGCTTTTTCTCCTATTACACCATCATTTTAGTGTTAAAAATCAAATTTTTTTATTTTCACGCCCAACTTCAATGCAAAGCTGTCAAAGACCTGTGAGGTGTAAAGGTTCACTATACCCCTTGTTACATTCCGTGAGGGGTGTAGTTTCCCAAATAGTGTGCCATGTGGGTTTTTTATTTTTTTCTGTTCTGGCACCATAGGGGATTTCTAAAAGCGACATGCCCCCCAAAAACCATTTCAACAAAATTCTCTCTCCAAAAGCCCAATGGTGCTCCTTCGGTTCTGAGATCTGTAGTGTGCCAGCAGAGCACATTACGTCCACATATTAGATATTTCCTTACTCAGGAGAAATTGAGCTTAAAATTTTGGAGTCCATTTTCTCCAATTACCCACATTTTCATTTTCACGTCCAACTTTAATGCAAACCTATCAAACACCTGTGAGGTGTTAAGTTAAGGCAAGGTATCCTGGGAACAAGGGTCAGCGGGATGACCCTGAATCACATGCAGCATGCATCCTATCAGCAGCCAGCCACCCCTGTGATGTCACAGCCCTATATAATCAGCAGCCATCTTGTGGCCACTCACATCAGCCTTCTATTTCAGAGAGAGAGGGACAGAGCGCTGTGGGTTGCACAGAAAAGCTTTTTTACAGTAGCGATTCACCTAAAGCCCAAATCCAGCCTAAAAGCACTGACAGGGATAGGAGTGAGATTGAGAGAGAAAGGGCAATTTTGGGTGTAGTACACAGCGACTGTGTGCTGCAGCACTGATGTGTACAACAACTAAAAAGCTAATAGTAGCCAGCCAGTTAGGGTGAGCAGAGCACTAAAAGCGGTCCTCTATTAAGTGTAACCTATGCGTACATCTACATGGTGTACCATTTTGTTCCTGTTAAAGTGTCAAGGGCCTAGATACTGTGAAAGGTCAGCCAAAAGTACACACCTGCTGGTGTTGTAGACAAATACTGTTTTAACCCCTTTACACAGTAAACCAATTTTTTGGAAAAAATTTGGTGAATCGGCCGAATCAAATTTTTCAAAAATTCGCTCATCTCTAGTCAACATATAAGGTATTGCTATACTTGGGTTACAAGTTTTGGGGGGCTTTTCTCCTTATAACCCTTGTAAAATGAGAAAAATTGGGCTACATGAACATGTTAGTGTAAAAAAATGGAGATTTGGATTTTTCTACTCCACTTTGATGCTGTTCCCGTGAAACACCTAAAGGGTTAACAAACTTTCTGAATGTCATTTTGAATACTTTAAGGGGTGCCCTTTCTATAATGGGGTATTTCTCACAGAAAGGCTCTTCAAATTTAAATTCTCTGCTTGTAATTAAAGTGGTCATGCCAAATAAACTACACATTGATTCATATACACAATATGTCTACTTTACTAGACATGTAGACATATTTTTGAAGATTGTAGAGGGCTTTAAAGTTTAGCAAAATTTTTTAAAATTTTCATGAAAATGTCAAAATCTGAATATTTCCGTAATAAGTTCAGTTTGAAGTGGATTTGAGGGCCTTTATGTTAGAAATCCATAAAAAATTACCCCATTATAAAAACTTCTCCCCTCAAAGTATTCAAAGTGATATTCGGAAAGTTTGTTAATCCTTTAGGTGATTTACAGGAATAGCAGCAAAGTGGAGGAGAAAAGTTAAAATCTCCACAATTTTGGAACATTGAGCCATAAAAAATAAGAAATTACAATTTTTACAATATAATGCTGGCGTAACACCAAATTTGTTATTTTCACAGTGAGTAAAAGGAGGAAAAAAAAGGCCCCCAAAATTCATAATGCAAATTCTCCTAAATATGGATGTACCCCATATGTGGCCCTAAATTGTTGCCTTGAGACCTATTTGAGACCTATGTTTCTTATCGACATATCCGCAGCTGACTGTTGCATACATTCAGAGGGAAATAAAAAAAAGAAACACCCACATGTGACCCCATTACACAAAGTACACCCCTTGAGGAATGTGGGTAGGAGTGTAGTGAACATTTTAACTGCACGAGTGTTCATTCCTACTGCTATGCTAACTCTGTACCCAGTATGATGAACCCAGAACATGCCAAATATAAAACTTGTGCCCGTCTCAAACTTTATGTTCTGCTATATTATTCTGGGAACATTTTATGTGTGGCCCTAAACTGTTGTCTGAAAATATAACTGGGCTCAGGGGAGAAAGAGCACTGTGCTCATTTAAAGGGGTACTCCGGCACTTAGACATCTTATCCCCTATCCAAAGGATAGTGGATAAGATGCCTGATCACTGGGGTCCCGCCGCTGGGGACCCACGTGATCTTGCACGCCGCACCCCGTTTATAATCAGTCCCCGGAGCATGTTCGGTCCGGGTCTGATTGCTGTCGATCACGGGGCCGGAGCGTTGTGACGTCAAGGCTCCGCCCCATGTAAAACCTCCGCCCCCGTAATGCAAGCCTATGGGAGGGGGCATGACAGTTGCCACACCCCCTCCCATAGGCTTGCATTGAGGGGGCGGAGCCTTGACGTCACAATGCTCCGTCCCTGTGATCGACAGTAATCAGACTCGGAGCGAACACACTCTGGGGACTGATCATTAACGGGGTGCGGAATGCAAGATCACGGGGATCCTCAGCGGCTGGACCCCCGCGATCAGGCATCTTACCCCCTATCCTCTGGAGGGAGTACCCCTTTAAGGCCTAACTTGGCAACTGACATATCAGTAGCTGAAAGTGGCAAAAAACTTAAGGAAAATAAAAATGGAAAACTGACCCTCATTAAAAAAAAAGTACCCCCCCCCAAGGAACGTGTGTAGGAGTGCAGTGAACAATATTACCCCACAGGTATTTCATGAATTTATTCTTCTGGATTGGAATGATGGTAGTTGGGAAAAAAGGAAAATTGCAATTTTTCCACCAAAAGATCATATACCCACCCAGCAAAAATAAAAATTGCAATTTTCATACCAACATACTGGGCCTCATTTACTAACATTTTCCCGACATGTTTTGGTTGTTTTTTGCGACCAAATTGTGTCAGCGCCATGTCGCAGACACCATGTGACAGAATGCGCCAGTGTGCACTAAACTTTGCCTACTAGACCGACTAAGGGGTGTGACTATATCTTTTTTACACATCCGACATATCTACTGAACAAACCGACAAAAAATTGTTGGTTTTGAGCATTAAAAAATTCACCAGATAAAAGCTGGTCAGAAAATCAATTTCTGAGTCAGAAAAATGTCCAAAATGGTCGGTATTATCTGTGCCGCCCTCAAGCAAGGTGGAATAATGCTAATTTAACATTTTTAATATACATAAACCCATTGAGAACTGGCAGAGAAAGTTCTCTGAAAAAAGTTTTCCGCTGTCAGCTTTAGCAATAACGTCATGTGCTAGAAAAACATGTGCAGGGCCGGACTGGGTGTGAAAACCAGCCCTGGAAAAAATTACATACCAGCCCCATAATGTTGCGTCATTATACCAGCACGTCACTCATTTTCTTGTTCATAAAAGGTAAAATCATGCATTTTAACCTCTTCAGGACCTGAATCCCGAGTCCTTAAGGACCGAGGGCGTATCCATACGCCCGTGGGAATTCCGGCCCCCACCGCTAGCCGGTTGGGGACCGGAGCCGGATGCCTGCTGAAATCGTTCAGCAGGCATCCCAGCATATCGCCCAGGGGGGTCATTATGCCCCCCCATGTCGGCGATCGCCGCAGATCGCTGGACAATTCAGTCCAGCGATCTGCGGCGATTCCGGGTCAATCGGGTCTCCAGTGACCCGATGACCCGGAATTACTGGCTGTTCGGGGCCGTCTCTGACGGCCCCGAACAGCCAGAGCCTGCAGGGGTGAGGTGGCACTGGTGCCACCTCACGATCGCCCTGATTCGTCGGCCGGATTACCGGCCGACCAATCGGGGCGCCTGCTGCGGGTGTCACTCCCGCACCCGCTCCGCCCCTCTTCTGGAGGACGTGAGCGGGTGCGGGACGTGCACCCCGGGTGCTGGGGACCCCGATCCCCGGCGTTAATGTTGGGATCGGGGCCCCAGGAGCAGCGGCGGCGGCGTGACTGACCTGCAGCGTCTGGATCGTTGGAGGTGAGTGACAGCCTCCTGCTGTTGCTTAGCAACAGCTCCCAGCATGCAAAAAGGGCATGCTGGGAGCTGTAGTTATGCAACAGCAGGAGGCAGACCACCACAACTCCCAGCATTCCCTTATGGGCATGCTGGGACTTATGGTTTTGCAACAGCTGGAGGCACATTCTTTCTATGGAAAAGTGTACCTTCAGCTGTTGTATAACTACAACTCCCAGCTTGCACAAACAGCTAAAGTGCATGCTGGGAGTTGTAGTGGTGCATCTGCTGGTTGCATAACTACAACTCCCATCATGCCCGTTGGCTGTCGGTGACTGCTGAGAGTTGTAGTTTTGCAACAGCTGAAGGCACACTGGTTGTGAAACTCAGAGTTTTTTTTTACCTAACTCAGTGTTTCACGACCGGTGTGCCTCCAGCTGTTGCAAACTACAACTCTCAGCAGTCACCGTACACCATGCACCGTACATGCTGGGAGTTGTAGTTTTGCAACAGCTGGAGGCACACTGATTGTGAAACACTGAGTTAGGTCACAAACTCAGTGATACATAACCAGTGTGCCTACAGTTGTTGCAAAACTGCAACTCTCAGCAGTCACCGACAGCCAACGGGCATGCTGGGAGTTGTAGCTATGCAACAGCTGGATGTCCCCCCCAATGTGAACGTACAGGGTACACTCACATGGGCGGAGGATTACAGTAAGTATCTGGCTGCAAATTTGAGCTGCTGCAAACTTTCTGCTGCAGCTCAAATTGCCAGCGAGAAACTACTGTGAACCCCCGCCCGTGCGACTGTACCCTAAAAACACTACACTACACTAACAAAAAATAAAATAAAAAGTAAAAAACACTACACATACACATACCCCTACACAGCCCCCCTCCTTCCCCAATAAAAATGAAAAACGTCTGGTACGCCACTGTTTCCAGAACGGAGCCTCCAGCTGTTGCAAAACAACTCCCAGTATTGTCGGACAGCCGTTGACTGTCCAGGCATGCTGGGAGTTTTGCAACAGCTGGAGGCACCCTGTTTGGGAATCACTGGCGTAGAATACCCCTATGTCCACCCCTATGCAATCCCTAATTTAGGCCTCAAATGCGCATGGCGCTCTCACTTTGGAGCCCTGTCGTATTTCAAGGCAACAGTTTAGGGTCACATATGGGGTATCGCCGTACTCGGGAGAAATTGTGTTACAAATTTTGGGGGGTATTTTCTGCTTTTTCCCTTTTTAAAAATGTTAAATTTTTGGGAAAACAAGCATTTTAGGTAAAATTTATTTTTATTTTTTTACATATGCAAAAGTCGTGAAACACCTGTGGGGTATAAAGGTTTACTTAACCCCTTGTTACGTTCCCCGAGGGGTTTAGTTTCCAAAATGGTATGCCATGTGGGTTTTTTTTTGCTGTCCTGGCACCATAGGGGCTTCCTAAATGTGGCATGCACCCAGAGAAAAATTTGCGTTCAAAAAGCCAAATGTGACTCCTTCTCTTCCGAGACCTGTAGTGCGCCAGCAGAGCACTTCTCACCCCCATATGGGGTGTTTTCTGAATCGGGAGAAATTGGGCTTCAAATTTTTAGGGGTATTTTCTGCTATTACCCTTTTTAAAAATAAAAAATTTTTGGGAAAACAAGCATTTTAGGTAAAATTTTTTATTTTTTTTTATATTTGCAAAAGTCGTGAAACACCTGTGGGGTATTAAGGTTCACTTTATCCCATGTTACATTCCCCGAGGGGTCTAGTTTCCAAAATGGTATGCCATGTGTTTTTGTTTTGCTGTTCTGGCACCATAAGGGCTTCCTAAAGGTAACATGCCCCCCAAAAACCATTTCAGAAAAACGTACTCTCCAAAATCCCCTTGTCGCTCCTTCCCTTCTGAGCCCTCTACTGCGCTCGCCGAACACTTTACATAGACATATGAGGTATGTCCTTACTCGAGAGAAATTGGGCTACAAATACAAGTAAAAATTTTGTCCTTTTACCCCTTGTAAAAATTCAAAAATTGGGTCTACAAGAACATGTGAGTGTAAAAAATGAAGATTGTGAATTTTCTCCTTCACTTTGCTGCTATTCGTGTGAAACACCTAAAGGGTTAAAACGCTGACTGAATGTCATTTTGAATACTTTGGGGGGTGTAGTTTTTATAATGGGGTCATTTATGGGGTATTTCTAATATGAAGACCCTTCAAATCCACTTCAAACCTGAACTGGTCCCTGAAAAATACTGAGTTTGAAAATTTTGTGAAAAATCGGAAAATTGCTGCTGACCGTTGAAGCCCTCTGGTGTCTTCCAAAAGTAAAAACACGTCAATTTTATGATGCAAACATAAAGTAGACATATTGTATATGTGAACCAAAAAAAAATGTATTCGTAATATCCATTTTCCTTACAAGCAGAGAGCTTCAAAGTTAGAAAAATGCTAAATTTTCAAATTTTTCATCATATTTACGGATTTTTCACCAAGAAAGGATGCAAGTATCGACAAAAATTTTCCAATATGTTAAAGTAGAATATGTCACGAAAAAACAATCTCGGAATCAGAATGATAACTAAAAGCATTCCAGAGTTATTAATGTTTAAAGTGACAGTGGTCAGATGTGCAAAAAACGCTCCGGTCCTTAAGGCCAAAATGGGCTTGGTCCTGAAGGGGTTAAAGCATATTAGTTTCCCCCACATTAGGTGCAGTATAGTTCCCCTCACATTAGGTGCAGTATAGTTCCCCCCACATTAGGTAAAGTATAGTTCCCCCACATTAGGCGCAGTATAGTTCCCCCCACATTAGGTGCAGTATAGTTCCCCCACATTAGGTGCAGTATAGTTCCCCCACATTAGGTTGGCAGTATAGTTCCCCCACATTAGGTGCAGTATAGTTCCCCCACATTAGGCGCAGTATAGTTCCCCCCACATTAGGTGCAGTATAGTTCCCCCACATTAGGTGCAGTATAGTTCCCCTCACATTAGGTGCAGTATAGTTCCCCCCACATTAGGTAAAGTATAGTTCCCCCACATTAGGTGCAGTATAGTTCCCCCACATTAGGTGCAGTATAGTTCCCCCACATTAGGTGCAGTATAGTTCCCCCCACATTAGGTGCAGTATAGTTCCCCCCACATTAGGTGCAGTAAAGCTCCCCACATTAGGGGCAGTACAGTTTCCCCCACATTAGGTGCAGTATAGTTCCCCCACATTAGGTGCAGTACAGTTCCCCCCACATTAGGTGCAGAACAGTTCCCCCACATTAGGCGCAGTACAGTTCCCCCCACATTAGGTGCAGTACAGTTCCCCCACATTAGGTGCAGTACAGTTCCCCACATTAGGTTCAGTACAGTCCCCATTTTAGGTGCAGTATAGTTCCCCACATTAGGTGCAGTCACTGAGGACAAGCAGTGCTCTGTACACTGAGGACAAGCAGGGCTCTGTACACTGAGGACAAGCAGGGCTTTGTACCTGAGGACAAGCGGGGTTCTGTACACTGAGGGCAAGCGGGGCTTTGTACACTGAGGACGAGCGGTGATCTGTACACTCAGGACAAGCGGGGCTCTGAACACTGAGGACAAGCGGGGCTCTGAACACTGAGGACAAGCAGGGAGGGCTCTGTACACTGAGGACAAGCAGGGCTCTGTACACTGAGGACAAGCGGGGCTCTGTACACTGAGGACAAGTGGGGCTCTGTACACTGAAGACAAGCAGGGCTCTGTACACTGAGGACAAGCGGGGCTCTGTACCTGAGGACAAGCGGTGCTCTGTACCTGAGAACAAGCAGGGCTCTGTACACTGAGGACAAGCAGGGCTCTGTACCCTGAGGACAAGCAGGGCTCTGTATACTGAGGATAAGCAGGGCTCTGTACACTGAGGACAAGCGGTGCTCTGTTCCCTGAGGACAAGCAGGGCTCTGTACACTGAGGACAAGCGGGGCCCTGTACACTGAGGTCAAGCAGAGCTCTGTACACTGAGGACAAGCAGGGCTCTGTACACTGAGGACAAGCGAGGCTCTGTACACTGGGGACAAGCAGGGCTCTGTACACTGAGGACAAGCAAGGCTCTGCATACTGAAGACAAGCAGGGCTCTGTACACTGAGGACAAGCGAGGCTCTGTACACTGAGGACAAGCAGGGTTCTGTACACTGAGGACAAGCAGGGCTCTGTACCTGAGGACAAGCAGGGCTCTGTACACTGAGAACAAGCAGGGCTCTGTACACTGAGGACAAGAGGGGCTCTGTACACTGAGGACAAGCGAGGCTCTGTACACTGAGGACAAGCAGGGCTCTGTACACTGAGGACAAGCAGGGCTCTGTACACTGAGGACAAGCGGGGCTCTGTACACTGAGGGCAAGCGGGGCTCTGTACACTGAGGACAAGTACAGGGCTCTGTACGAGAGAGAGAGCAGCCAGGGTGGTGGGCCCACTGATCGGTGGCACAGTGAACTCCGACGTTGCGCTGCTGCGCTTAGACATGACCTCACGTCACGTCACGTGACCTCACGTCTAAGCGCAGCAACGTGCAACACCGGAGTTCAAAGCACCTCTCCCAGGCAGCCGACCACCCAGGGCCGTAAGTAAGAAGCAGGGCCGGCCTGGGACAGTGCAGGGCCAGCCCTCTTTTTCTGTTAAGATAGCCTGCTGGTCCTATTTTCATGTAGGGGCCTGGAGCCCCTACGTTAATCCGGCCCCAAAGCGGCCCCAGGCCCAGCGACCCACTGGGATAGTTCCCGGTATCCCGGTAGGCCAGTCCGGACCTGAACATGTGCGCCAAAATCTGCGCAACATTAGTAAATAACTACGGAATACTAGGAGGGGAAAAAACAACAAACCACAATACACACCGAAAACATTAGTAAATGAGGCCTACTGTGTACCAAAAATGTTTAACCCAGTGCAGCTGACTCTGATTCTGAAGCTACTGACATCTAGCGATGTATCTGTGGCTGCTGGACCCCCCTTCAGAAGGAGGCTTGTTGCTGCTGCTAAGTGTGTAGCGCCTAATCATTACACGCCTGATATCCAACCATTCACTGCAAATCCTGGCACTAATAATGATATCCAAGGATACCCTTTTGCAGTTTGTAAAAATGTTTCTGCGAGATGATATATTGGGGGCCATTGTCTTCAAATCTAATCTTTATGCCAATCATAATGTTAATGAGAATAGCAGCAAATAGAAACAGTGAGGGCCGGCACTGGTGCAAGGTGTGTTAGAATGCTCCGGGCACAGCTGTGACGTACAGTCCAAGGACTAAATGTATACGTAGTGGTGCTCAATCCAGTATTAGCATAGCAGTACAAAACGTGATGCAATAGAGATGTTGGAGTCACTCCCCCGGTGAGGGGGGAGTGGTCTGAAGAAGTACTACCAGCGCAAAATAGCTATCACCTCCATGTGTGCACCTGCCGAATGTTTTCTTTCTCTTGGAATAAAGTAAAGTATTAAAGGAAAATGGTCATCTGTTCACCCACACTAAACCCAATACACTTTGTTATAGTGTGGGTGTGTGGTGTCCCAGTACAGGTACATTGTGTCAAGGTATTGTAGGCCCTGTCAGATTGAGACCTCCAGTGTCCTGGGGGCTCCCCTGCAGGGACTCAGCCATTTCTAATGTGTATTTGCACTGTTATAACTTAGCCATTCGTTATTAGGTGTCTGTAGCTTTAAGTATGTTACCTAGCAACCTCATGCTTAGTCAGGGTATGTGAGAGTGGAGGACTGAGGGCTAGACTAGACTTTTGTGTAAGGTGTAATATTATGTTATTACTTGTATGTAACTTTATTGTAAATCCTAAAGGGGATACAGACAACTCTATGATCCACAGCTGCCTGACCAATGGGCTTTGGTTTAGCCTTCCCATATATGGGGTGGCATTTCCTGTGAGAGGGCGGTTCAAGCGTTCAGGTGTGGAGAGAAGCTGAGTGGAGAGGAGTGCAGGAGTTCAGAGTGAAGAAACAGCAACTCATTTCAGTTCGGAGTACAGAGTGGAGAAATATCAAGCCTTTACTTCAGCCTTGATCAGAGAATTCCTAAAGGACAATTCATTATCTTCCGGCGAAAAGCCACAAATCTACCGACACTTCAGTAAGTGACTTTAATCTCAAGCCTAATATAGCACAGACCTAAAACTCCTAGTCCGGCCGTAAGAGCCAAGCATATATGCAATATCAAGTCCAGGCCCTGCAAGCTCTGTGGTCCTCTAGAGACTGCCTGTTAACCCTTTGGGAGACTTTGGTTGAGCGCTGTGGAGATTGTACCACCTATCTTCAAGTTAGTAAAGCCTCCGTTAAACTACAACCTAGTGTGGAGTCAATTCTTTCCTTGCTAGCCTGTGGGGAGACGGAGTTCCCCGGACCTGTAGTACCCCCGGAGATACCAAGACTACAGTGGCGTCACGTGACGTTAAGGGTTAATACCATCCGACCCTGAGTTCATTACCCCACCAAGAACCAAGTAGCTAACCCCAGCATAGTGGCGGTCGCGGGTTTCACTCGTGGTCACCACAGGAGAACAGGAGACCGATGAGGGGTTAAAGGGGTATTCCAGCTCTAATACATCTTATCCCCTATCTAAAGGATAGAGGATAAGGTGTCTGGCCGCGGGGGTCCCGCTGCTGGGGACCCCGGCAATCTGTCATTTCGCACCCACCTTTGTGAGCTCTCCGCCACGCTGGAGGCTCCAAATGTGTAGCTGTAAGACCACAGGGCAGGAGTATCATGATGTCACGACTCCGCCCCCATGCCCCGCCCCCTCAATGTGGATATGTGTATTAAAAAAATAAGACAGAAAGAAGTGCAGCTATGTTCGGGTAATCCTTATAAGTGCGAGGTATATGGTGTGCTGTAGTGGGGTACGCTCACCTTGTACTTTGGGTACAACACCACTCTGTGCATATAGCCAACCAAATTCGTGGCTCGCTGGGGTGCTGCCGACATTGATCCCGTCCTTCGGGCAGCATTGAAGATCAAGTAGAAGAGCGCTGTTCCCACAGCAAAGAGGATGTCTTCACGGCGCTCCTCCAGCAAGGATAAATAATTTTAACCGTGAGCACGGAATTATTTATCCTTGCTGGAGGAGCTCTGTGAAGACATCCTCTTTGATGTGGGAACAGTGCTCTTCTAACTGACCCGCCCCCTCAATGCAAGTCTATGGGAGGGGGAGTGACTAGACATCTTATCCCCTATACTTTGGATAGAGGATAAGATGTAGTAGGGCCGGAGTACCCATTTAAACGCGTACCTGTAGCCCGGAGATCTGTCCCTGTGAAGATCTTCTTCCATCTTCAGTGAATTTCGCACTGGAGGTGGCCCGCCGGCTCAATATGAATATTCATTACCGTGGGTCATGTGAGTACTGCACGGACTGAGTGCTCACATGACCCGCAGCAATGAATATTCATATGGAGCCGGCGGGCCCCCGTTCAGTGCGAAATTCACTGAAGATGGAAGATCTTCGCAGGGACAGATCTCTGGGCTGCAGGTATATATTTAACCTATTAACCCCTCATCAGTCTCCTGTTCACCCACACTATAACCCAGTGTATTGGGTTTAGTGTGGGTCAACAGATGACCATTTTCCTATAAGCCCTCCATTTGCTCTTACTGGAGCACTATCTGCTGCACTTTAGCGACTACAGCCTGTGCCCTTCAAAGAGCGCCCCAATTTGACAGGCTGGACAAGATTCGTTGCTTTCTTGTTGGACAAGATTGCAAACCCCAGTATGAAACTGACTTTTTTGTTGTTTTCTTGCAGTAATATGACAAATCTTGTACCAAGATGCACCTACTTCCCGGATGGTCATGGGGGAAAGCAGAATCGAGGCTATTTATTTCCAAAATTCTCCCTATAGGAAGAAAGAACCACCCCCAGAAAATAATGATGCACAGTATGCTACAGCAGGGGAGGAGAATAGAAATATCATTCACTTGTTCCTACTGGACTTGGACTCTGCACTGGTACCTACACTGTGCCACACAGTTGCCCGTTTTCTTTTTTTTTCTCACTGCACATACTTGGAATGATTACTGGCCTAGTAACATAGTAACATAGTTCATAAGGTTGAAAAAAGACAAGAGTCCATTAAGTTCAACCTATAAGCCTAGTGAGTCCATACTGAGTTGATCCAGAGGAGGCAAAAAACCCTCATACTAGAGGTAAAAATTCCTTCCCGACCCCAAATATGGCATCAGAATAAATCCCTGGATCAACGTTCTGTCCCTATAGATCTAGTTTACATAACTTATAATGTTATTATTCTCCAAAAATGCATCCAGACCCTTTTTGAACTCTATTACAGAGTTCACCATAACCACCTCCTCCGGGAGAGAATTCCATAGTCTCACTGCTCTTACAGTAAAGAACCCCCGTCTGTGCTGGTGTAGAAACCTTCTTTCCTCTAGACGTAGAGGATGCCCCCTTGTTATAGATACAGTCCTGGGTATAAATAGATCATGGGAGAGATCTCTGTACTGCCCCCTGATATATTTATACATAGTTATTTTTTTTTATTTTTTTTATTACCACCACATATTACAGAAAAAAAAAAGAATACAATATTTTATACAAATTGAAGAGTGACAGCATTCTTTAAAAAAAAATTTCATCACACCAAATGGGTGAAGCACTAAATACGTATAATATTTTCGGCAACATAATAGTTTTAATTAATATCATTCTGTCTGCTTTAGAAATTTTGAAGTCGCTCCATATTTTAATTTTCTTTTCCATGTTCTTTATTAAGGGTTCTAGGTTTAATTTATGATGATCTTCTAATTTACCTGAGATTTGTATACCTAAGTATTTAAAGTGCTCGTCTTTTTTTGAATATTTTTATTTCGTTTTCTATATATATTATATAATATATTATTCTCCCCCAATGGAAGGAGTAGTGTACTGATTTGGACCAGTTTATTTCTAACCCTGAGAAACTCCCATATTCCTTGATAATCTCCATCACTCTGGTCAGATCCGACTGTTTTTCCAAAAAAAGCAGGATATCGTCTGCATATAAGGATATTTTGTCCTCTCTCCCCCTTGCACCAAACCCACCAATCTCCTTCTCCTCTCTGATCTTAACAGCCAAAGGTTCCAAACAGCAAGGGGGAGAGAGGGCGTCCCTGTCTGGTGCCTCTTGAGAGCGAAAATTGCTCCGATAATTTCCCATTGATCGACACTCTTGCTTTAGGTTTGGAGTATAACAGTCGGATCATGTCTATATATGTTTTCCCAAAGCCGCATTTTTCTAATACTGCCCACAAGAACTCCCATTCCACCCTGTCGAAAGCCTTAGTGGCATCTAAAGACAGGATGGAGTGGGATTGATACGTAGTTATTAGGTCTCCCCTAAGCCTTCTTTTTTTATAAACTAAATAACCCTAATTCTGATAATCTTTCTGGGTACTGTGGTCCTCCCATTCCCCGTATTACCCTGGTTGCCCGTCTTTGAACCCTCTCCAGCGCCACTATAACTTTCTTGTACACTGGTGCCCAGTATTGTACACAGTATTCTATGTGTGGTCTGACCAGTACTGTACACAGTATTCTATGTGTGGTCTGACCAGTACCGTACACAGTATTCTATGTGTGGTCTGACCAGTACTGTACACAGTATTCCATGTGTGGTCTGACCAGTACTGTACACAGTATTCTATGTGTGGTCTGACCAGTACTGTACACAGTATTCTATGTGTGGTCTGACCAGTACTGTACACAGTATTCTATGTGTGGTCTGACCAGTACTGTACACAGTATTCTATGTGTGGTCTGACCAGTACTGTACACAGTATTCTATGTGTGGTCTGACCAGTACTTTACACAGTATTCTATGTGAGGTCTGACCAGTACTGTACACAGTATTCTATGTGTGGTCTGACCAGTACTGTACACAGTATTCTATGTGAGGTCTGACCAGTACTGTACACAGTATTCTATGTGTGGTCTGACCAGTACTGTGCACAGTATTCTATGTGTCGTCTGACCAGTACTGTACACAGTATTCTATGTGTGGTCTGACCAGTATTGTACACAGTATTCTATGTGTGGTCTGACCAGTACTGTACACAGTATTCTATGTGTGGTCTGACCAGTACTGTACACAGTATTCTATGTGTGGTCTGACCAGTACTGTACACAGTATTCTATGTGTGGTCTGACTCGTGATTTGTACAGCGGCGCGTCCTCTTCGGGATCCCCTGCATCACCGGCGCTCTCCATCCCATCATCCAATAGGAGTGGCGACAGCGATGGAGGGCGACATCCAGGGCAGCGGTGACAAGCGGTGACGGTCCGGAGCGGCGGGGACAGGTGAGTACAACTTCCTCTACCAGTGGTCTTCAACCTGCGGACCTCCAGATGTTGCAGAACTACAACTCCCAGCATGCCCGGACAGCCGTTGGCTGTCCGGGCATGCTGGGTGTTGTAGTTTTGCAACATCTGAAGGTCCGCAGGTTGTAGACCACTGTCCTATACTTTACATTGCACGGATCCCTCAACATACGATGGTTTCAACAAACGATGGTCCGTTTGGAACAGATTACCATCGTATGTTGAGGGACCACTGTATTACATGAGAAAGAAGAAAATGACAACTAAACCCAAACATGGCTGCATTTTTGGGGTCACTCTTTTAGATGAAGTTTCAGTTTACAGATGTGTTCTATTGTCAATCTCCATTTTTACTCTCCAACCTGATTTTTAGGTCAAGTGTGGAGAGACACAACTTTACACTGCATAGCTGGGTTACCAAGGCACCCATACGACACCTTTTTTGTACAAGTCATATTTATTTTAGGACCTCTACCTGAAACCAGTTGGAGATTGTATGGCTGCCTTAACCGCTAAGCATGAAACTGTTTCTTCATACTTGATCTGGTGATTGGGCAAAGTAGTAAAGCTTGTAATAGACATTAGACATGTGTTAGCCAAACCGGGCCCTTACTATGTGTATAGGGGTCTCTTGACTGGGGAAAAAAGGATTGGGCTTTGTTGGATTACAGCTGCATTCTGTTCAGAGAGAGGTATTTTGTGCTGCATGATAAGATTTCTTTAGTGCTGCTGGAGAGGTTTTTTGTTTAGTGCTGCTGGAGAGGTATTTTGGTTAGTGCTGCTGGAGAGGTCTTTTGTTTAGTGCTGCTGGAGAGGTATCTTGTTTAGTGCTGCTGGAGAGGTATTTTGTTTAGTGCTGCTGGAGAGGTCTTTTGTTTAGTGCTGCTGGAGAGGTCTTTTGTTTAGTGCTGCTGGAGAGGTATTTTGTTTAGTGCTGCTGGAGAGGTATTTTGGTTAGTGCTGCTGGAGATGTATTTTGTTTAGTGCTACTGGAGAGGTATTTAGTTTAGTGCTGCTGGAGAGGTATGTTGTTTAATGCTATTGGAGAGGTATTTTGTTTAGTGCTGCTGGAGAGGTATTTTGTTTAGTGCTACTGGAGAGGTATGTTGTTTAGTGTTGCTGGAGAGGTATTTTGTTTAGTGCTGCTGGAGAGGTATTTTGTTTAATGCTGCTGGAGAGGTTTTTTGCTTAGTCCTGCTGGAGAGGTATTTTGTTTAGTGCTGCTGGAAAGGTATTTTGTTTAGTGCTGCTGGAGAGGTATTTTGTTTAGTGCTGCTGGAGAGGTATTTTGTTTAGTGCTGCTGGAGAGGTATTTTGTTTAGTGCTGCTGGAGAGGTATTTTCTTTAGTGCTGCTGGAAAGGTATTTTGTTTAGTGCTGCTGGAGAGGTATTTTGTTTAGTGCTGCTGGAGAAGTATTTTATCCTATGCTGCAAAATATTCTGCCATGCCCAGGGTGCTTCCAACCCATGCTGCGTCAGTGATGGGGCAGGGCACATCAAAATGCACCTTGTCTATGTAGACAAAAATCCTTTCACTGGCCCTGCCAGTGGCAGTGCCAAACAACAGTTGTCCTAGCAAGTCCTGTCAGCAATCGTCCTTACCACAATGCTGCATCTCCCCCACAGTCACTGCCATCTTCTCCTGATTCTTCTTGCAGTGACTAGAGGCCGGATTTGTCTCTACAATCAGGACATGCAAAATGACTTCACCTATTTTGTGCTTCTAAAAGTACTAGACGTTCACTAAAAGCTGGAAGCCCCTAGCGATTTCACATCTTAAAGGGGTTATCCAGGGAAAAAACTTTTTTTTATATATCAACTGGCTCCAGAAAGTTAAACAGATTTGTAAATGACTTCTATAAAAAAAAATTGTTATCCTTTCAGTACTTATGAGCTTCTGAAGTTGAGTTGTTCTTTTCTGTCTAAGTGCTCTCTGATGACACGAGTCTCGGGAACTGCACAGTTTAGAAGCAAATCCCCATAGCAAGCCTCTTCTAAACTGGGCGGTTCCCGAGACACGTGTCATCAGAGAGCACTCAGAAAAGAACAACTCAACTTCAGAAGCTCATAAGTACTGAAAGGATTAAGATTTTTTTTAATAGAAGTAATTTACAAATCTTTTTAACTTTCTGGAGCCAGTTGATGTAAAAAATAAAAAGTTTTTCCTGGATAACCCCTTTAAGATGCACTAGAACACCAGTGCTAAACCAAGTGTCCTAGAAAGTCTTGTAAGCATTTTCCTTACCGCAATGCGGTGGCACCAGAATGGCAACCCCTGGTCTATGGCCTTGGCGGGCCAGACAGCAAGATGCCACAGGCCGAAGGTATCCCACCCCTGCTCTAAGAGATCCTCCAGTCTTTCATTTAAAGACATGTCCACAGGATAGGGGATAAGTGTTTGATCGCGGGTGCCCGACTTCTGGGACCCCCTGTGATCTCCTGTACAGGGCCGCGGCTGTCCCGTGCAGGGGACGTGCCGGCCGCAGCATGACGTTGCAGCCGGTGCATTGCCATAGAATGAAATTTGCCATGGAATTAAATGCTCCGCCTCGCCTCCTCCATACATCTCTATGGGAGAGGCGGGGAGGCAGCGTTCGTGCCTCCCCGTCTCCCCCATAGAACTGTATGGGGGACGGGGAGGAGACGGGGAGGAGATGGGGCGTCACCGTCGACCTCTAGGTCGACGCTATGCGCCTTAGCGCTCACCATGAGCGCTAATGGCGGCGCCCCATTAGGGAGATCGCAGGGGGCCCCAGCGGTCGGACCCCCAGCAATCAAACACTTATCCCCTATCCCGTGTATAGGGGATAACTGTCATACAGCTGCAGTTGTCCTTTAACATCCATAGGAAGGTGTGAACTTTTCAGAAAGACTTTGGAACTTTAAAATAACTTTATCTCATATCTATTGTTTGTATATTTTTTTCAGCTTTATATTAATGTGTGTATATTTAGCAACTCTCCTGACTTATTCCATAAGGACATATCTATGTGCGCTTTGCGGCTGCATTCTCTTGTGGGATATTACTGCTGTAAAGTAAACAGAAGAAGTTTTAAATGTCAAAATTAATCTATGAAATGACTCATCTTGTGGAATCCATTGGGGATCGGGGATCAGATATATACTGCTCAGCCCCATCACTCCTGTATACTGCTCTCTGCACTATGCAGGTTATTGCTGGAAGAGGAAAGACTTATGTGATCGTCATACAGTAAGTAGAGGACAATGATGCTACTCCTGGGCTGCAAACACCCAACAATATAGGTAAAGAGGTTGTGATTGCAGGAAGACGTAGAAGCCTGGAAGGTGGTGTGGGGTGGGATGATTTATGAGATGTTATGGTGTTTCATGATATTTGCAATACAATATTGGCCCTCATTTACTTAGAAAATCGGGTTGTAAGTCTATCTTGCTTTCTTACCCGACTACTTTTTTCCCCTGATATTTATTATTATGTTGCATCCTGTTTGTCGCATGTGCGTTGCAGGGAAAAAAATCCACAACAATTCAACAAATTGGGGTTGGAAATCTTTGTAAATACGTGGGAAAGCTCAGAAATGTCGGGTTACGCCCCTTTTTCGGGGTTGGGAGAATCCAAATCGGGTCCGTTGGGAAAAAATGTTGCATCGTGTCGCAGACTGTCACACGATATCTGCGACATGTCACAGACAAAGATGCGACAAAAAAAACAGACAAAACAAGTCGGGTTTAGAATAGTAAATGTGGGCCAATGTGATGACTGTATACAATGCTGTTGTAGCCAGAGGTGTGATTTTGTTTTACTTTGGTTAAAAAAAAAATGATAACTTTTTGCATGAAAATTTGTATGTTTAAAATTGTCCTCTTCTGACCCCTAAAACTTTTATTTTTCCTTATACAGGGATATGTGAGGTCTAATTTTTTGCACTGTGTTATAAAAATTTTTAGGGTATACAAAGTGACAAAAAAATACACAACTTTGGCATTTTTTTACGTATACACCATTGATGGTGCAGTTTAATTAACATTTTTTTTTCATAGTTTGGACATTTACACACGCAGTGATACCACATATGTTTTTGTTTTTTGTTGTATACATAATTTTTTTTAATGGGTAAAGGGGGAGTGATTCAAACTTTTATAAGGAAGGGGTTAGTGCATATGTATTAACTTCTTTTTTTTACACTATTTGTTAGTCCCCATGGGAACTATTACATGCAATCCACCCCGCTATGATGCACACTCAGCTCCTGAACCCGCATCATAGAAGGGGAGCGGGCACAGGACATACAGGTACACCCTGCGTCCTTAAGGAGTTAAGGACCAAGGGCATACCTGTATGCCAATTACTGAAGTTTGAAGCATGTTCACTGAAGTTTGAAGCTAAGCACACTTCATAACCGGTGGGTCCCGGTTGCTATCAG
Organism: Hyla sarda; assembly: GCF_029499605.1. Lineage (NCBI taxonomy): Eukaryota > Metazoa > Chordata > Amphibia > Anura > Hylidae > Hyla > Hyla sarda. The sequence goes on along the minus strand of NC_079190.1, from coordinate 10,839,206 downwards.
CATGACTAAAGGAGATATCCAGCCAAAATGGTTAAAAAAACAAAACTTAAATAAGTTATATATAAGTTCACCATGACTCCACAAGGCATCCCAGCTGATTTGTTTCAAAATCAGACCCCCATAGCCCCCATAAGCAGTCTATGAAAATCCTGCTGAGTGAGCAGAAAACTACACACACTGGGCTTGTTTCCTGTGTGAGCTGCAGGGAGTGGCTGTAGTGAGAGTGAGCAGTGAGAGGGGTGTATTGCCCTCCAGCCAATGAGGGACACTCAAACACGGCACACTGAAGCCTTGTGAAGTGTTGTCTATGGTAGACACTAGTCGTCAGTGTGATAACATCTCCTGGACTTCCTGCCTGAAGGAAAAGCTGACAGAAACAGGGTTATATAACCTTTAATGTGCAGCTACATAAAGGTAATTTCATTTGGCTGCAGTTCTCCTTTATTTCTGGACATCGCCGATCGGGCCGATTCCTGGCATTAACCCTTTAGACACAGCTATCAAAGTAGATCGCATCATCTAGATGCGGGATCTAACGTTACCTGTAGCTCAGCGGAACTGATCGGTAAATCTGCAGCGAAATCAAGCGGATGGCAGGAGGGCCCTTACCTGCCTCCTCGCGGTCCGATCGGTGCTCTGATATCCATAGCCAGCCATGGCAGGCTAGTGCAGCAGAGCACCAATAACACTGATCAATGCTGAGCCAAGGCTCAGTATTGAACAATGTATTTAATCGCAAGATTGCACGTTATAGCCCCCGATGAGGACTAAAGAAAAAGTATAAAGTGTAAAAAATAAAAGAGTAAATAAAAGTGAATTAACCCTTTCCCTAATAAAAGTTTGAATTGCCCCCCTTTTCCCATTTTTTATTAAAATTATGTAATCAAAAAATTTTGGTGCATGTAGTTTAAAGTTTACAAAATGACGTTTTGGTTTTTAAAAGGGGGGGAGGAAACAACGAAAGTGCAAAAACGAAAATTATTAACCCCTTCATGACCCAGCAATTTTTTTTTCTGGCTCACGTTTTTTTTCCCTCCTTACCTTCATAACTTTTTTATTTATTTGACTGACTAAGTTGTATTAGGGCTTATTTTCTGCGTGACGAGTTGTAGTTTCCACTGATATACATTTTTTTTTTAATCATTCAATGTATTATGGAGACAGAAAAAAAATTATATGTAGGGAAAAATTAAAAAAATATGGAATTGCCCAATTTTGTAGGGTATGTTTTTTTTTTCTGGGTTATATACAGTAAATCTGACACACTATCTTTATTCTATTGGTCAGTACAATTCCAATGAAACCAAACTTGAATAACTTTTGTTTAGTTTTAGCCAGAGCAGCCCTAGTGGAGATCGTACATCTTATCCCCTATCCTTTGTATAAGATGTGTAAACAAGGAATACCCCTTCATGATAGTTATTATTTTATTTTTTTTTGCAAAGTTTTGTATACTATTTATACAAAACCAAAATTTCCTTTATTTTTTATATTTTTTTTCAGGTTACAGAAGAGTACCTTGACTGATTTGGAAATGGTAAATTCCTCCGAGCTCAGTAATGACACCACTACCCAAGTTATTACAGCTTTAGAGATCGTGAGGATCACGGTCTTGGTCTTGATGATCCCCTTCTTCGGCATCTTTGTGTTCTACATGGTCATCATACTGAAAGTTTTCTTCACCACTCCCAATGTCAGGGAGACCGCACGTTACATCTTGTTCATTCACATGCTCTTTAATGATACGACCTCCCTAGTCACCTCATACTTTCTCTTCTTATGTGCAATCTACCGCGTAGTTATGCCCATACCAGTGTGTCTTGTAATAACCTTTTTACCTACAACTAGGATTACTTCTTACAACCTGGCCATTATGTCCCTGGAACGTTATGCAGCCATCTGCCACCCGTTACGATACGCAGAATGGTGCACAGCCCAGAGATCCTGCTATGCCATAGCTTACATGTGGACGCTGGGATTGATTCCAAAATTTATTAATCTCATTGCCTATTATTGTTCTGTAGACTCGAGAACCTTTTATCTCAAGGTTATCTGTGACTGGAGGTCCCTGGAGCTTGACTTCCAAGTAGTTATGAGAATATTCTTTGATACTGCCAGCTTCTCCATAATGGGAATAATTATCGCCTACACATATGTCAAAGTTATGATGGTCGCTCGGAGGATGGACTCTGGAAAACTTGCCTCCAAGGCCGGGAAGACGGTCCTGCTTCACGCGTTCCAGCTTCTGTTATCCATGTTTTCTCTTACTAATGTAATTACTGAGAAATATTTGACAATATATTTTAGATACCTGCCCCTTATCAACTTCTTCTTGGTGATGTGTCTTCCTAGATTTATCAGCCCTTTAATCTATGGCTTGAGAGATGAAGTATTTGGTAAATCTATGAGAAAACCAGGATCCTGTCTCTATGTTAAAGTTCATGTAGACCTTAAAAGTAGGGACATTTTAGAAAAATCAACAAGGCTGGGTTCCTGAGCCAGACATATGTGAACTCTAAGAGCTCCTAGTCTGTCCCAACCTAAAAGAGATCTCCAGATCCTCTTATCTAAAAAAAAAAAAAAGAAAAAAAAAAAAAGAAAGAAAGATATAACTCCTATAGATGTTTTTTAGGTGCCCAGGTGATTTTCATGAATTGTGGTTTAGGCCTAAATGCACAATTTGGTTAAAGGGGTTCTCTTGATCTAGAGAAACACTATTCAGGGCCTATACTTAGAAAAGGCCATCATTATGGAATCAGGGATACCCCCTTTCCTAAATAGTGCTGCTTCCTCTTCATTGTTTACCAAACACAGCCCTGTACATTTGGTAATGGCTGAGTCTGGTATTGCAGCTCTGGGCTATTTACTGTGGCACAGTAGAAGGTACAGCCACTACTAACTGTATAGCCCCTTAAGTCACTTGACCACCATTGATCAGATATTGGTAGTTCCGGAAAACTTCTTTGAAGGGAAATTCCTTTTTTTATTTAAAGGGGTATTCCAGGCAAAAACTTTTTTTTATATATCAACTGGCTCCGGAAAGTTAAACAGATTTGTAAATTACTTCTATTAAAAAATCTTAATCCTTCCAATAGTTATTAGCTTCTGAAGTTGAGTTGCTGTTTTCTGTCTAACTGCTTTCTGATGACTCACGTCTCGGGAGCTGTCAAGCTCCTATGGGGATATTCTCCCATCATGCACAGCTCCCGGGACGTGACATCATCATTGAGCAGTTAGACAGAAAACTTCAGAAGCTAATAACTATTGGAAGGATTAAGATTTTTTAATAGAAGTAATTTACAAATCTGTTTAACTTTCCGGAGCCAGTTGATCTATATATATATATATATATATATATATATATATATATATATATATATATACAAAGTTTTTGCCTGGAATACCCCTTTAATGAACTAGTATACATCTGTCTTTGCAAACCCTATCACAGTAGAATGGTAAATCCTGTGCGTGTGTCCTAAGTAGATCTTTGCGAATTCTACCACAACAAAATGGAATTGCCCAGAAATTCTCACATTTTTTCAACTATTATGAATTAAAACATTTTAAGATTTATTTAAAAAAATGGTGTCCACAGTAGATATAAGCACAGGGTCATTCTCATGATGATGGATCCCCTACCCTTGGGCATCGGCTAGTAGGTTTTCCCTTAAAGCCTTGCAATTAAACCTTCCAGTCTCTGAGTAATGGGGGACTAGTGGAGTGAATTGTCAGTTTAGTGAGCGTAGAAAAAAAAAAAGTTAGAAAGTTTTTTTTTTCTCATTCAAAAATTGTAAAAATTCTATTAGTATTATTGTATAGTTTCCAAAGTGGAATTGTGAATTAGCATTTTGTTACACTGTTGTTGTTTATTTATTTATATTTTTATAATTATTAATGGAAAAAGAAACTATACTCTCATGATGTTATTGGCTAAAAAAAATATATTTTATTTATTTTAATATTTTGTTGTAAAAAATCGGTTTGGAACTCTGTATGTGTCAAATTTAGTGTCAAAAGGAGAAATTTATTGACAGAAAAATTATATGACAACATACAACCAATGCAGATGACAAATGTCATATTTATATTACAGTATTGCTCCAAGCCTGAGAGCCAGGCTGGAGCAGCAGAGCGCAGACAACACTGATCAATGCTATACTATGGCAAAGCATTGATCAGTATATGCAATCAGAAGATTGCATGGTATAGTCCCATATGGGGGCTATAAATGTGTGGGGAAAAAAAAGTTAAGAAAAAAGTGAAATGTGATTTAACCTCTTCCCATATAAAAGTTTGAATCACCCCCCTTTTCCCATTTAAAAAAAAATATATAAACAAAAGTAAATATAAGCATTTGTGGTATCGCGGTGTGCGTAAATATCCGAACTATAAAAATGTAATGTTATTAAACCACACGGTCAATGGCCTACACATAAAAGAATGTACAGTGGGGATCAAAAGTTTGGGTACCCCAGGTAAAGATTTGGATTAATATGCATAAAGAAGCCAAGGAAAGATGGAAAAATCTCCAAAAGGCATCAAATTGCAGATTAGACATTCTTACAATATGTCAACCAAAGTTAGATTTTATTTCCATCATTTACACTTTCAAAATAACAGAAAACGAAAAAAATGGTGTCTGCAAAAGTTTGGGCAGAGTTAATATCTTGTACTGCCCCCTGTTACGCCTAGCGCTCCGGGTCCCCGCTCCTCCCCGGAGCGCTCACGGCGTCTCTTTCCCTGCAGCTCCCCGGTCAGTCCCGCTGACCGGGAGCGCTGCTCTGTCATGGCCGTTGGGGATGCGATTCGCACAGCGGGACGCGCCCGCTCGCGAATCGCATCCCAGGTCACTTACCCGTTCCCGTCCCCTGCTGTCATGTGCTGGCGCGCGCGGCTCCGCTCTCTAGGGCGCGCGCGCGCCAGCTCCCTGAGACTTAAAGGGCCAGTGCACCAATGATTGGTGCCTGGCCCAATTAGCTTAATTTGTTCCCACCTGTTCCCTGGCTATATCTAGTCTCCTCCCTTGCACTCCCTTGCCGGATCTTGTTGCCTTAGTGCCAGTGAAAGCGTTCTTTGTGTGTTTATACCCTGTGTACCAGTACCTTTGCTATCTCCCTTGACTACGAACCTTGCCGCCTGCCCCCGACCTTCTGCTACGTCCGACCTTGCTACTGCCTACTCCCTTGTACCTCGCCTATCTTCTGTATCTTCAGCAGCCAGAGAGGTGAGCCGTTGCTAGTGGATACGACCTGGTCACTACCGCCGCAGCAAGACCATCCCGCTTTGCGGCGGGCTCTGGTGAAAACCTGTAGTGTCTTAGAACCGGTCCACTAGCACGGTCCTCGCTATCCCTCTCTGGCACAGAGGATCCACCTCCTGCCAGCCGGCATCGTGACAGTAGATCCGGCCATGGATCCCGCTGAGGTTCCCCTGCCAGTTGCCTCTGATATCACCACGGTGGTCGCCCAGCAAGCCCGACAGATCGCCCATCTAACCCACCAGATGTCGGAAATGTCCACCATTGTGCACCAACTTCAGTCGCAACTTCATCAGCAATCATCTCCTCCGCCAGCTCCTGCACCTCCTCCGCAGCGAGTGGCCACTCCTAGCCTCCGCCTGTCCTTGCCGGACAAATTTAATGGGGACTCTAAGTTTTGCCGTGGCTTTCTTTCGCAATGTTCCCTGCACTTGGAGATGATGTCGGACCAGTTTCCTACTGAAAGGTCTAAGGTGGCTTTCGTAGTCAGCCTTCTGTCTGGAAAAGCCCTGTCATGGGCCACACCGCTCTGGGACCGCAATGACCCCGTCACTGCCTCTGTACACTCCTTCTTCTCGGAAATTCGAAGTGTCTTTGAGGAACCTGCCCGAGCCTCTTCTGCTGAGACTGCCCTGCTGAACCTGGTCCAGGGTAATTCCTCCGTTGGCGAGTACGCCATACAATTCCGTACTCTTGCTTCTGAACTTTCCTGGAATAATGAGGCTCTCTGCGCGACCTTTAAAAAAGGCCTATCCAGCAACATTAAAGATGTTCTGGCCGCACGAGAGACTCCTGCTAGCCTGCATGAACTCATTCATCTAGCCACTCGCATTGACATGCGTTTTTCTGAGAGGCATCAAGAGCTCCGCCAGGAAAAAGACTTAGATCTCTGGCCACCTCTCCCACAGTCTCCACTGCAATCTGCGCCTAGGCCTTCCGCCGAGGAGGCCATGCAAGTGGATCGGTCTCGCCTGACCCTGGAAGAGAGGAATCGCCGTAAGGAAGAGAATCTTTGTTTGTACTGTGCCAGTACTGAACATTTTCTGGTGGATTGCCCAATCCGTCCTCCACGTCTGGGAAACGCACGCTCGCACTCAGCTCTCGTGGGTGTGGCGTCTCTTGATGCCAAGTCGGCTTCTCCACGTCTCACGGTACCTGTTCGGATTTCCACTTCAGCCAGCTCTCCCCTCTCAGCCGTGGCCTGCCTGGACTCTGGAGCTTCTGGGAATTTTATTCGGGACTCCTTTGTGAATAAATTCCGTATTCCGGTGACCCGTCTTGTCAAGCCACTCCACATTTCCGCGGTCAACGGAGCCAGGTTGGACTGTACCATACGTTTCCGCACGGAGCCCCTTCTTATGAGCATCGGATCTCACCACGAGAGGATTGAACTTTTGGTCCTCCCCAATTGCACCTCGGAAATTCTCCTTGGACTTCCCTGGCTTCAACTTCATTCCCCAACCCTGGATTGGTCCACTGGGGAGATCAAGAGTTGGGGGTCCTCTGGTTCCAAGAACTGTCTAAAACCGGTTCCCAGTAACCCTTGCCGTAACTCTGTGGTTCCTCCTGTATCTGGTCCCCCTAAGGTCATTAAGGACTCTGCCTGCCACAGGAAATACCCTTCCCCCCCTCCCAGTTCCATCAGGCAAGCTTCTGTGTCCCCTCATGGCCCTCGTCCTGGTGTCACACTGCCCCGTGCCAGGTCCCGCCCTCTGCCCTCTCTCCCCATTCCTACTCCTGCGGTTCTGCCTGCCGTTGAGGAATCCCTCCATCCTTTCCCGGTGTCCTCATCCCAGGGGAGGCAGTTACCCGATAAAGAGAAGGGGAGACCTAAGGGGGGGGGTACTGTTACGCCTAGCGCTCCGGGTCCCCGCTCCTCCCCGGAGCGCTCACGGCGTCTCTTTCCCTGCAGCTCCCCGGTCAGTCCCGCTGACCGGGAGCGCTGCTCTGTCATGGCCGTTGGGGATGCGATTCGCACAGTTTGGGTACCCCAGGTAAAGATTTGGATTAATATGCATAAAGAAGCCAAGGAAAGATGGAAAAATCTCCAAAAGGCATCAAATTGCAGATTAGACATTCTTACAATATGTCAACCAAAGTTAGATTTTATTTCCATCATTTACACTTTCAAAATAACAGAAAACGAAAAAAATGGTGTCTGCAAAAGTTTGGGCAGAGTTAATATCTTGTACTGCCCCCTGTTACGCCTAGCGCTCCGGGTCCCCGCTCCTCCCCGGAGCGCTCACGGCGTCTCTTTCCCTGCAGCTCCCCGGTCAGTCCCGCTGACCGGGAGCGCTGCTCTGTCATGGCCGTTGGGGATGCGATTCGCACAGCGGGACGCGCCCGCTCGCGAATCGCATCCCAGGTCACTTACCCGTTCCCGTCCCCTGCTGTCATGTGCTGGCGCGCGCGGCTCCGCTCTCTAGGGCGCGCGCGCGCCAGCTCCCTGAGACTTAAAGGGCCAGTGCACCAATGATTGGTGCCTGGCCCAATTAGCTTAATTTGTTCCCACCTGTTCCCTGGCTATATCTAGTCTCCTCCCTTGCACTCCCTTGCCGGATCTTGTTGCCTTAGTGCCAGTGAAAGCGTTCTTTGTGTGTTTATACCCTGTGTACCAGTACCTTTGCTATCTCCCTTGACTACGAACCTTGCCGCCTGCCCCCGACCTTCTGCTACGTCCGACCTTGCTACTGCCTACTCCCTTGTACCTCGCCTATCTTCTGTATCTTCAGCAGCCAGAGAGGTGAGCCGTTGCTAGTGGATACGACCTGGTCACTACCGCCGCAGCAAGACCATCCCGCTTTGCGGCGGGCTCTGGTGAAAACCTGTAGTGTCTTAGAACCGGTCCACTAGCACGGTCCTCGCTATCCCTCTCTGGCACAGAGGATCCACCTCCTGCCAGCCGGCATCGTGACACCCCCTTTGGCAAGTATCACAGCTTGTAAACGCTTTTTGTAGCCAGCCAAGAGTTTTTCAATTCTTGTTTGAGGCATCTTTGCCCATTCTTCCTTACAAAAGTCTTCCAGTTCTTTGAGATTTCTGGGCTGTCTGTCATGCACTGCTCTTTTAAGGTCTATCCATAGATTTTCTATTATGTTGAGGTCAGGAGATTGTGAAGGCCATGGCAAAACCTTCAGTTTACGCCTCTTGATGTAATCCCCCATGGATTTTGAGGTGTGTTTAGGATCATTATCCATTTGTAGAAGCCATTCTCTCTTTAACTTCAGCTTTTTCACAGATGGCATCAAGTTAGCATCCAAAATTTGCTGAAATTTTATTGAATCAATTTTTCCTTCTACTCGTGAGATGTTCCCTGTGCCACTGGCTGCAATACAACCCCAAAGCATGATTGATCCACCCCCATGCTTAACAGTTGGACAGAGGTTCTTTTCATTAAATTCTGTTCCCCTTCCTCTCCAAACGTACCTTTGCTCATTCCGGCCAAAAACTTCAATCTTAACCTCATCGGTCCACAGAACTTGTTTCCAAAATGCATCAGGCTTGTCTATATGTTTATTTGCAAAGTTCAATCGCTGATTTTTGTGGTGAGGACGTAGAGGAGGTTTTCTTCTGATGACTCTTCCATGAAGACCATATTTGTACAAGTATCTCTTTATAGGGGAATAGTGTACCACAACTCCAGTGTCTGCCATATCTTTCTGGAGGGATTGTGCAGTCAAATGTGGGTTTTGAATAGTTTTTCTCACAATCCTGCGAGCTGTTCTGTCTGATACTTTTCTTGGTCTTCCAGATCTTGCTTTAACTTCCACTGTTCCTGATGACTGCAATTTAGTAATTACATTCCAAACAGATGAAATTGACATCTGAAAACGTTTTGCTATTTTCTTATAGCCTTCTCCAGCTTTGTGAGCATCAACTATTTTCAGTTTCAGATTTCTAGACAACTGCTTAGCAGTGGCGTACCAAGGGGGGGGGGGGTGAGTCACCCCCCCCCCCCCCAATCCAGTGGCGTAGCGGCTGGTGGGGTGACACCATGCCGCTCAATGACCGGGGTGCCCCCCTCGTCTTCAGCCGCGCTCGTTCCCGTCCATTCACACACCATTACCTCGCTCCGCCAACCCCCGTTTGCAGCTGTGCTGGCGGCAGGCCCAGGTCTGATGAGGGACGTTGCGCATGTGACGTCCCTCCGCAGACCCGCGCAGGAGAACGTCAGTGACGTCACTCGTCAAGCCGCCACCGGAGGGAAGAAACGCTGCCAGGTAAGAGTGTCTATGTGTGTCTGTCTATGTGTGTGTGTGTCTATGTGTGTGTCTGTGTCTGTCTATGTGTGTGTGTGTGTGTGTGTTTGTCTGTCTATGTGTTTGTCTGTCTGTGTGTGTCTGTCTATGTGTGTGTCTGTCTATGTGTGTGTGTGTGTGTGCTTGTCGGGGGAGTCGACTATGCTTCCTAATGTGGGGGAACTGTGCTTCCCTAATAATGTGGGGAATCTATGCTACCTAATGTGGAGAGACTGTGCTTTCTAATGTGGGGAGTCTATGCTACCTAATGTGGAAAACTATGCTACCTAATGTGGGGAATCTATGCTACCTAATGTGGAAAACTATGCTACCTAATGTGGGGAATCTATGCAACCTAATGTGGGGAAACTGCACTTCCTAATGTGGGGAATCTATGCTACCTAATGTGGGGAATCTATGCTTCCTAATGTGGGGAAACTATGCTACCTAATGTGGGGAAACTATGCTACCTAATGTGGGGAAACTGCACTTCCTAAAGTGGGGAATCTATGCTACCTAATGTGGGGAACTATGCTACCTAATGTGGGAAACTGCTACCTAATGTGGAGAATCTGTGCTACCTAATGTGGGGAATCTATGCTTCCTAATGTGGGGAATCTATGCTTCCTAATGTGTGGAATCTATGCTTCCTAATGTGGGGAATCTATGCTTCCTAATGTGGGGAAACTATGCTACCTAATGTGGAAAACTGCTACCTAATGTGGGGAATCTGTGCTACTTAATGTGGGGAAACTGCACTTCCTAATGTGGAGAATATATGCTACCTAATGTGGGGAATCTATGCTTCCTAATGTGGGGAATCTATGCTTCCTAATGTGGGGAATCTATGCTTCCTAATGTGGGGAGTTTTTGCTACCTAATGGGGAATCTATGCTACCTAATTTGGAGAAACTGCTACCTAATGGCCCTATCCACTGCTGTACTGCGACCGCGCCACTTTTCCGCCCGGCGCCAGCATCTGTGGAGTCAGAGCAGCATGGGAGGAGTGTTGTGGTGGTGCACAACGTGACGTCACGACACTGGCGCCGCCTTCACGGATCTATTAAAGGAGCCGAAGGATCCATCACCAGCGGTCGGACGGAGGCATCATCAAAATGTAAGTAAATAATTATAATTGAAGGGAGGGGGTGTAATTAAGGGGAGGTATGGTGGGGGAAGGAGAGGTGTAATTAAGGGGGGTGTAATTGGGGGAGGGAGTGGGGTGTAATTAAGGGGGGGGGGTGTAATTAAGGAGGGGTGTGGGTGGGGGGGGGGGTGCTAAACAAAGGGTCCGCCCCGGGTGCCAAATTCTCTAGGTACGCCCCTGCTGCTTAGAAGAACCCATGGTGCTGATTGTTGGGGCAAGGTCAGATGAGTCTGGGCATTTAAAACCTTTGAGATTGACATCACTTGGTCTTCCCAGATGATGATTGAGAACAATCCATGACACTGGTAGGTCTCAGCTTTGCAAAGGGGGCAGTGCATGCTATAAATTCTGCAGGGTGCCCAAACTTTTGCAGACGCCATTTTTTTGTTTTCTGTTATTTTGAAAGTGTAAATGATGGAAATAAAATCTAACATTTGTTGACATATTATAAGAATCTCTAATCTGTAATTTGATGCCTTTTGGCTTCTTTATGCACACTAATACAAATTTTTACCTGGGGTGCCCAAACTTTTGATCCCCACTGTATAAAAAGAGATCAGAAAGTCCCATCACAACAAAAATGGTACCGATAAAAACTTCAGATCATGGCACAAAAAATTAGGCCTCTTACTGCCCCATTTGCAGAAAAATAAAGTTATAGGGGTCAGAAGAGGACATTTTTAAACGTACCGTGTATGCCGGAGTATAAGACGACTTGGCGTATAAGACAACCCCCAACTTTTACAGTTAAAATTTTGTTTGGGATATACTCGCCGTATAAGACTACCCCTTCTACCGTGATGTACAGTACCTTGTAGTTCCCCCCACATCAGGTAGGCAGTATAGTTCCCCCACATTAGGTAGGCAGCATGTTCCCCCACATTAGGTTGCAGTTCCCCCATATTAGATTGGCAGTTCCCCCACATTAGGTTGGCAGTTCCCCCACATTAGGTTGTAGTTCCCCCACATTAGGTCGGCAGTTCCCCCACAATAGTAGGCAGCTCCCCCACATTAGGTCAGCAGTTCCCCCACATTAGTAGGCAGCTCCCCCACATTAGGTCAGCAGTTCCCCCACAATAGTAGGAAGCTCCCCCCACATTAGGTCAGCAGTTCCCCCACATTAGGTCGACAGTTCCCCACAATAGTAGGCAGCTTCCCCCACATTAGGTCGGGAGTTACCCCACATTAGTAGGCAGCTCCCCCACATTAGTAGACAGTCCCCCCCCCTCACAGACATACAGCCTCCAGCCATATACAATGTATGGCTGGAGGCTGTATGTCTGTACGAACGCGAACTTCCGCAAATGTTTGCGAACCGGGTGAACCGCCATTGACTTCAATGGGCAGGCGAATTTTAAAACCCACAGGGACTCTTTCTGGCCACAATAGTGATTTAAAAGTTATTTCAAGGGGACTAAACCCCCTTTAGGCATCACATAGTTAGATCCCCCCTTTTGACAGCACATAGATTCCCCCATATTAGGCAGCACATAGTTAGAGCCCCCCTTTAGGCAGCACATAGTGGGATTTGAACCCAAGGCCCCAGCGCTGCACGTCAGCAGTGCTAACCTCTGAGCCACCATGCTACCCTTACCATACATCTAATATGCACGGTTGCTAAAATGGACAGAGATGTCAGCAGAGAGTACCTGAAAAATTAGGCATGTACACATGGCTCAAAAATTTGGTATTGCTGCAGCCGCAGCTGTAGTAGCGCCCAGAAAAATTGCGGCAGCATAAAAAGTGCAGCACCAGAGGCCCGAAAAATTAGGCATGTACACATGGCTGAAAAATAAGAACAAGCGGATATCCAAGAGTCCAGAAGACTCTATAATGCAGGACGGAGAAAAAGACAAAGAAATTATTTTCTAAATAAAATTTTTCATCAAATAAAGAAACAGAGTTCTTCCCTCTCTTTATTTTACTTTTGAAAATTTAAGTTAAAAAAATCACATGGAACAAGCGTTCCTTTGTGTAATGGTTAGTTCTCTGGAAAATTCTAATTAAATTAAATTAAATTATCATAAAGTCCAGAAGACTCTATAATGTAGGACGGTGAAAAACACAAAGAAATCCTTTTCAAAAGTGCGCCATGGCCGTGTAGGAACGCCTGAAATTGCTACACACCTTCCTGGACTGCTTCAGGACATCCTGTAAGCCTGGGTACTTGAGCACAAAGCGTTGTACAATCAGATTACACACATGTGCCATGCACGGCACATGTGTCAACTTGCCCAACCTCAATGCCGCCAACAAATTTGTTCTGTTGTCACAAACCAACTTGCCGATCTCCAGTTGGTGCGGAGTCAGCCACTGGTCCACCTGTGCGTTCAGGGCTGACAGGAGCGCTGGTGCGGTGTGACTCTCCGCATTGAGGCAAGTCAACCCCAAGATGGCGAGACACTGCCGACACTGCCGGGATGTGGAATAGCACCTGGGGAGCTGGGGGTGCCGGTGATGTGGAGCAAGACGTAGCAGTGGAAGAGGACTCGGCCGAGGATGTTATGGAAGAGGATGGAGTAGGAGTAGAGGAGGTGGCAGCATGCCTGCCTGCAAGTCGTGGCGGTGTCACCAACTCCTCTGCAGAGCCACACATTCCATGCTTGGCAGCCGTCACCAGGTTTACCCAATGTGCAGTGTAGGTGATATACCTGCCCTGACCATGCTTTGCAGACCAGGTATCAGTGGTCAGATGGACCCTTGCCCCTACACTGTGTGCCAGACATGCAATAATTTCCTTTCGCACAATGGAGTAAAGGTTAGGGATTGCCTTTTGTGCAAAAAAATTTCGGCCGGGTACCTTCCACTGTGGTGTCCCAACGGCTACAAATTTTTTTAAAGGCCTCAGACTCCACCAGCTTGTATGGTAAAAGCTGCAGTTCCGACAAGCCAGCTGTCAGACGCCGGGCTAGGGGGTGACTTTGAGACATTGGCTTCTTGTGCTCAAACATTTCCTTGACAGACACCTGACTGTGGGCAGATGAGCAGGAACTGCTCAAGGCGAGAGACAGAGAGGCGGATGGTTGAGAGGGGGCAAGGAGGGCAGCAGTGGTTGACCTGGCTGAAGATACTGGACCAGGAGGAGGATGGCGGCTTTGACTTTGTGTGCTGCTTGTACTGACGTGTTGATCCCATAGGCGTTTGTGATGTGACATCATGTTCCTTCGCAAAGCAGTTGTGCCTAGGTGGGTGTTGGACTTCCCACGACTCAGTTTCTTCTGGCACAGGTTGCAAATGGCCTCGCTGTTGTCAGAGGCAGACACACAAAAAAAAATGCCACACTGCTGTGCTCTGCGATGACGGCATTCTGGTGGTGGCAACGGCATACGTTAATTGGCGTCTCTTCTGGCTGACCCCGGGTGCCGATGCATGCTGTCTGACTGTGCCACTAGCTCCTTGCGACGACCTCCCCCTGCTTCTAACTCGTCTCCTCCTCCTCTCTGTCTCCCCATCAGAACTTTCCCCCTATTCGTCTCTTCTAGCGGGCACCCACGTGGCATCCACAGACACATCGTCATCATCAACACCTTCACCGCTATCTGACACCTCAAGAAAGGAAGCAGCAGCGGGTACAACATCATCATCACACCGTACGTCCATGTGTGTAATGCTGCCTGACTGAGACATATCCCTGTTAACTACATCCTCTGGCAATAATGGTTGCGCATCAATTATGTCTTCAAACTGATGTGTAAACAACTTCTCTGACTGATCAAGTAAAGCTGCTGTGGTGCTAGTGTTGGTGGTGGCGGCAGGCGGGCAAGTGGTAGCATGAGAGGTGCCCGAAGCTAAGCTAGAGGAGGAGAAGGATGGTGTGTCAAGGTTCCGAGCGGAAGCTGTAGTAGATTGGGTGTCTTGTGATAGCCAGTCAACTAAGTCCTCAGAACTTTGGGGGTTCAGGGTACGTGGCCTCTGAACACAGGCCATTCTAGGGCCAAAGGGAATCCCAGCACCACGACGGCCCCTGCGGGGTAGCCTTCCTCTGCCTGTCATTTTTTTGGTTAAATTTGCACAAGTGTCACACCAAATGTGATTTGCACTAGGGTGACACAATTTGCACTGCAGGCAAAAAAACTGGTAACTTTGACGTGAACTGACAGTGACGACTGATTTTATTTAACAGCCAAAAAAGGTATTTTTTTTTTATATTATTTGCACAACTGTCACACCTAATGTGATTTGCACTAGGGTGACACAATTTGCCCTGCAGGCCAAAAAAAAAATGGCAACTGTGATGTGAACTGACAGTGACGACTGATTTTATTTAACAGCCAAAAAAGTTTTTTTTTTTTTTTCATTTGCACAACTGTCACACCTAATGTGATTTGCACTAGGGTGACACAATTTGCCCTTCCGGTCAAAAAAAAAAATGGCAACTGTGACGTGAACTGACAGTGACGACTGGTTTTATTTAACAGCCAAAAAAGTTTTTTTATTTTTTATTTGCACAACTGTCACACCAAATGTGATTTGCACTAGTGTGACAATGAGCAAAAAAGCTTGCCAGCGGAATTCCCCTTTTAAGCAGTGGTCCCCAACCAGGGTGCCTCCAGCTGTTGCAAACACACGGACTGATATATTTCAGCCCTTTGAATACTGTAGTAGTTAGTTGCTTTAAAGAAAAAAAGCTTGCCTGGGGAGTTCCCCTTTTCTGCAGTGGTCCCCAACCAGGGTGCCTCCAGCTGTTGCAAGACACACGGACTGATATATTTCAGCCCTTTGAATACTGTAGTAGTTAGTTGCTTGAAGGAACTTAAGTTTGATTCTGGACTACCCCTTTTAACCAGCGATTCCCTCCCAACCAGGGTGCCTCCAGCAGTTGCAAAACACACGGACTGATATCTTTCAGCCCTAAAAAGGGCTTTTTTGGGTGCTGTCCTTAAAGCAGATGTTACGCTAGTGCTTTAGGAGTAAACTGGACCCTGAATACATCACCTAAGCAGCAACCTAGCTATCGCTTTCCCTACACAGCAGGAGCAGCTTCTCTGACCCTCCATTTCCTAAGCCTGCAGCATGCCGAATGAGGGTAAAATGGCGTCCGCGCAAGAGGTAGGAGGGTCTGGAAGGGAGGGACTGCTGCTGATTGGCTGTAATGTGTCTGCTGACTCTGACTCACAGGGTCAAAGTTTACTGCAATGTTAAAGTATAGGGGGTGGATCGAACTTCACATATGTTCACCCGGCGATGCGAACACGAACATGCTAAATTCGCCGGGAACTGTTCGCCGGCGAACAATTCGCGACATCTCTACTCACCATCTACTGCTATGGACCATAGCAGCAGTCCCGAGCCTGTAGGAACGGTGACCGGATCACTGAAGAAGATGACGCGCCGTTCGGTCACTCACCAGGCCCCGGCCGGCGTTGCGTCCCTCCTGCGATGGTCCTGCGGTCCTCCTGCGTCTCTATGGTCGCAGGAGGACGAAACTGACGTCCCGTGCGTAACAACCATAGAGGCGGAGAAGCGGAGGAGGACCGCAGGAGGACGCGCACCGGTCGGGGAACGGTGAGTGACCGGCAGACATCCCTATGTCCCGAAAAGATCTTTCGGGACACAGGGATGTCCGGCATAGGAAAAAGCTATGACTATCTGCTCTCGTGATACTGTCGTGGAAATATTTTCTGGTTTGTCCCATTTCCTTCATGGTGAGCGTGGTGTTGTGCAGTGTGGTTTGTCGTTGTTGGCTATTGGCACAGCTGCAGATGTGTTGGTGGTCAGTGACATATAAGCCTCAGTGCACAATGTCGTAACCATATTGTAACTTGTCTGTGTCCACTGTAGGAGTGTTTTGAGACAGTGGCTGTAGGTGTGACACCTGATACTGTAAAGTAGTCCCTCAAGTTCAAAATATTAATTGGTTCCGGGACGACCATTGTATGTTGAAACCATTGTATGTTGAGGCCCTAACTCTATGGAAACCTGGTAATTGGTTCTGAAGACACCAAAATGTCATCCAAAAATAGGAAAAAAGTGAGGATTAAAGAAAAATAAGTAGATAACTAATATAGATAAAGCAAATCCTTATATATAAAAGTAAGAAAGATCTGCTGGGAGCTGTAATCACTGTCTATTTCAGTGTTTCCCAACCAGGGTGCCTCCAGCTGTTGCAAAACTACAACTCCCAGCATGCCCGGACAGCCTTCGAGCATGCTGGGAGTTGTAGTTTTGCAACAGCTGGAGGCACCCTCTTTGGGAAACACTGGTCTATGTAGAGGACAGGAGCTTCTTCAGGGTCCTGTACAGTACACACAGTGTCCTAAAAAAAAAAAAAAAAGGAAAGGAAAATGGAGCCTCCCTCACCTGATGTCCAAAGGCGCAGCTAACCCTGGCAGAGGTAAAGAGTACAGAACATGTAGTACCTCCCTGTGCTGTAGGGGGTGCTACCAGACACCAGTCAGTGCATACACTTCAGTAATACAGGTAAAGAGTACAGAACATGTAATACCTCCCTGTACTGTAGGGGGCGCTACCAGACACCAGTCAGTGCATACACTTCAGTAATACAGGTAAAGAGTACAGAACATGTAATACCTCTCTGTACTGTAGGGGGTGCTACCAGACACCAGTCAGTGCATACGCTTCAGTAATACAGGTAAAGAGTACAGAACATGTAATACCTCTCTGTACTGTAGGGGGTGCTACCAGAGACCAGTCAGTGCATACGCTTCAGTAATACAGGTAAAGAGTACAGAACATGTAATACCTCCCTGTACTGTAGGGGGTGCTACCAGACACCAGGCAGTGCATACGCTTCAGTAATACAGGTAAAGAGTACAGAACATGTAATACCTCCCTGTACTGTAGGGGACGCTACCAGACACCAGTCAGTGCATACACTTCAGTAATACAGGTAAAGAGTACAGAACATGTAATACCTCCCTGTACTGTAGGGGGCGCTACCAGACACCAGTCAGTGCATACACTTCAGTAATACAGGTAAAGAGTAGAGAACATGTAATACAGCCCTGTATTGTAGGGGGCGCTACCAGACACCAGTCAGTGCATACACTTCGGTAATACAGGTAAAGAGTACAGAACATGTAATACCTCTCTGTACTGTAGGGGGCGCTACCAGACACCAGTCAGTATATGCACTTTAGGAATACAGGGGTTTTACCAGTGAAATGTCCATTCTGATTGGTCGGTTCTTCCAGCCATTGACACGTTTCGCAGATTCCATAGCATTGTATGTTGAGTCTGGTTTCAAGTTACAATGGTCCAGAAAAGACGATTGTATGTTGAAACTATTGTATGTTGAGGCCATTGTAAGTTGAGGGATCACTGTATATGTGGGAGTGGCTACTGTAACCCCTCCCTCTTTGTTGTGTACATAAATAAACTGAACACTGACCTCCCCAGGAGATTCTTTCAATACTGGAGGAGGAATCAGTTGCTGGATCACTGACTCTGTCTGTCCGTGTTTTTTTCAACTATTGCGAATTCGCTATCCCTGGCGGACACCACTGAGCAATGCTGTCAGTAGTCTCCTTGATAAAGCCACATTCAGTGGCGAAACATGTCGGGGTGTGACAGTACCATATTTTAATCAGCAACCCTAGTGTGTCTATACCATAAACACTAAAGCATAGTGGTAGATGCCACAATATTATATATGCACCTGCGGTACACAGCAGGTGACATATGGACAGAGATTAATGTCTGGAAGTAGACATACAATGGGGTTGTGATTCTAAACAGTTTCCTCACCTATTAAATATGCCCCGCACAGCGCAAGTTAAATATGCCCCGCACAGCGCAAGTTATATATGCCCCGCACAGCGCAAGTTATATATGCCCCGCACAGCGCAAGTTATATATGCCCCGCACAGCGCAAGTTATATATGCCCCGC
Source organism: Hyla sarda (assembly GCF_029499605.1). Classification (NCBI taxonomy): domain Eukaryota; kingdom Metazoa; phylum Chordata; class Amphibia; order Anura; family Hylidae; genus Hyla; species Hyla sarda. The sequence goes on along the minus strand of NC_079190.1, from coordinate 10,820,711 downwards.
ACAGCGCAAGTTATATATGCCCCGCACAGCGCAAGTTATATATGCCCCGCACAGCGCAAGTTATATATGCCCCGCACAGCGCAAGTTATATATGCCCCGCACAGCGCAAGTTATATATGCCCCGCACAGCGCAAGTTATATATGCCCCGCACAGCGCAAGTTATATATGCCCCGCACAGCGCAAGTTATATATGCCCCGCACAGCGCAAGTTATATATGCCCCGCACAGCGCAAGTTATATATGCCCCGCACAGCGCAAGTTATATATGCCCCGCACAGCGCAAGTTATATATGCCCCGCACAGCGCAAGTTTATATATGCCCCGCACAGCGCAAGTTATATATGCCCCGCACAGCGCAAGTTATATATGCCCCCGCACAGCGCAAGTTATATATGCCCCGCACAGCGCAAGTTATATATGCCCCGCACAGCGCAAGTTATATATGCCCCGCACAGCGCAAGTTATATATGCCCCGCACAGCGCAAGTTATATATGCCCCGCACAGCGCAAGTTATATATGCCCCGCACAGCGCAAGTTATATATGCCCCGCACAGCGCAAGTTATATATGCCCCCGCACAGCGCAAGTTATATATGCCCCGCACAGCGCAAGTTATATATGCCCCGCACAGCGCAAGTTATATATGCCCCGCACAGCGCAAGTTATATATGCCCCGCACAGCGCAAGTTATATATGCCCCGCACAGCGCAAGTTATATATGCCCCGCACAGCGCAAGTTATATATGCCCCGCACAGCGCAAGTTATATATGCCCCGCACAGCGCAAGTTATATATGCCCCGCACAGCGCAAGTTATATATGCCCCGCACAGCGCAAGTTATATATGCCCCGCACAGCGCAAGTTATATATGCCCCGCACAGCGCAAGTTATATATGCCCCTGCACAGCGCAGTTATATATGCCCCTCACAGCGCAAGTTATATATGCCCCTCACAGCGCAAGTTATATATGCCCCGCACAGCGCAAGTTATATATGCCCCGCACAGCGCAAGTTATATATGCCCCGCACAGCTCAAGTTATATATGCCCCCGCACAGCGCAAGTTATATATGCCCCGCACTGCGCAAGTTATATATGCCCCGCACTGCGCAAGTTATATATGCCCCGCACAGCGCAAGTTATAT
>NC_079190.1:10674286-10819366 GCF_029499605.1 Hyla sarda | reverse complement strand
AGCGCAAGTTATATATGCCCCGCACAGCGCAAGTTATATATGCCCCGCACAGCGCAAGTTATATATGCCCCGCACAGCGCAAGTTATATATGCCCCTCACAGCGCAAGTTATATATGCCTCGCACAGCGCAAGTTATATATGCCCCGCACAGCGCAAGTTATATATGCCCCGCACAGCGCAAGTTATATATGCCCCGCACAGCACAATTTATATTTGCCCCGCACAGCGCAAGTTATATATGCCCCGCACAGCGCAAGTTATATATGCCCCTCACAGCGCAAGTTATATATGCCCCGCACAGCGCAAGTTATATATGCCCCGCACAGCGCAAGTTATATATGCCCCGCACAGCGCAAGTTATATATGCCCCGCACAGCGCGTTAAATATGCCCCTCACAGCGCAAGTTATATATGCCCCGCACAGCGCAAGTTATATATGCCCCGCACAGCGCAAGTTATATATGCCCCGCACAGCGCGTTAAATATGCCCCGCACAGCGCAAGTTATATATGCCCCGCACAGCGCAAGTTATATATGCCCCGCACAGCGCAAGTTATATATGCCCCGCACAGCGCAAGTTATATATGCCCCGCACAGCGCAAGTTATATATGCCCCGCACAGCGCAAGTTATATATGCCCCGCACAGCGCAAGTTATATATGCCCCGCACAGCGCAAGTTATATATGCCCCGCACAGCGCAAGTTATATATGCCCCGCACAGCGCAAGTTATATATGCCCCGCACAGCGCAAGTTATATATGCCCCGCACAGCGCAAGTTATATATGCCCCGCACAGCGCAAGTTATATATGCCCCGCACAGCGCGTTAAATACACCCCGCACAGCGCAAGTTATATATGCCCCGCACAGCGCGTTACATACACCCCGCACAGCGCAAGTTATATATGCCCCGCACAGCGCAAGTTATATATGCCCCGCACAGCGCAAGTTATATATGCCCCGCATTGCGCAAGTTATATATGCCCCGCACTGCGCAAGTTATATATGCCCCGCACAGCGCAAGTTATATATGCTTCGCACAGCGCAAGTTATATATGCCCCTCACAGCGCAAGTTATATATGCCCCGCACAGCGCAAGTTAAATATGCCCCGCACAGCGCAAGTTATATATGCCCCGCACAGCGCAAGTTATATATGCCCCGCACAGCGCAAGTTATATATGCCCCGCACAGCGCAAGTTATATATGCCCCGCACAGCGCATGTATATATGTCCCGCACAGCGCGTTATATATGCCCCGCACAGCGCAAGTTATATATGCCCCTCACAGCGCAAGTTATATATGCCCCGCACAGCGCAAGTTATATATGCCCCGCACAGCGCAAGTTATATATGCCCTGCACAGCGCGTTAAATATGCCCCGCACAGCGCAAGTTATATATGCCCCGCACAGCGCAAGTTATATATGCCCCGCACAGCGCAAGTTATATATGCCCCGCACAGCGCAAGTTATATATGCCCCGCATTGCGCAAGTTATATATGCCCCGCACTGCGCAAGTTATATATGCCCCGCACAGCGCAAGTTATATATGCTTCGCACAGCGCAAGTTATATATGCCCCTCACAGCGCAAGTTATATATGCCCCGCACAGCGCAAGTTAAATATGCCCCGCACAGCGCAAGTTATATATGCCCCGCACAGCGCAAGTTATATATGCCCCGCACAGCGCAAGTTATATATGCCCCGCACAGCGCAAGTTATATATGCCCCGCACAGCGCATGTATATATGTCCCGCACAGCGCGTTATATATGCCCCGCACAGCGCAAGTTATATATGCCCCTCACAGCGCAAGTTATATATGCCCCGCACAGCGCAAGTTATATATGCCCCGCACAGCGCAAGTTATATATGCCCTGCACAGCGCGTTAAATATGCCCCGCACAGCGCAAGTTATATATGCCCCGCACAGCGCAAGTTATATATGCCCCGCACAGCGCGTTAAATATGCCCCTCACAGCGCAAGTTATATATGCCCCGCACAGCGCAAGTTATATATGCCCCGCACAGCGCAAGTTATATATGCCCCGCACAGCGCAAGTTATATATGCCCCGCACAGCGCAAGTTATATATGCCCCGCACAGCGCGTTAAATATGCCCCGCACAGCGCAAGTTATATATGCCCCGCACAGCGCATGTATATATGCCCCGCACAGCGAATCTATATACACATGCCTCTGAAGCGCTATCAATGACTAATGCAGTGGTCTCCAACTTGCGGACCTCCAGATGTTGCAAAACTACAACTCCCAGCATGCACGGAGCATTCTGGGAGTTGTAGTTTTGCAACATCTGGAGGTCCGCAAGTTGGAGACCACTGGCTAATACTTGTCGATAGCGCTTCAGAGGCATGTGTATAGAAGCGAAGTGGGGAGCAGACATGTAGCGTTATCAGGTCCCCACTTCGCTACAATACACAATCCTCAGCCATCACCGGAGCTTCCCCATCGCCTCCCCCCAACGCACGTCGTGACTTCGCCATCAGTGCGCACAGTGACAGCGCACAGCAAGAGCACCGAAGCCAGGAGCATCGCGGACCTCGGTCCCCGGACCCCCAGCAACGGGTAATTATAACACCGGGGATGGGGGGAGGCGATGGGGAAGCTCCGGTGATGGCTGAGGATTGTGTATTGTAGCGAAGTGGGGACCAGATAACGCTATATGTCTGCTCCCCACTTCGCTTCTATACACATGCTTCTGAAGCGCTATCATTGACAAGTATTAGCCAGTGGTCTCCAACTTGCGGACCTCCAGATGTTGCAAAACTACAACTCCCAGAATGCTCCGTGCATGCTGGGAGTTGTAGTTTTGCAACATCTGGAGGTCCACAAGTTGGAGACCACTGCATTAGTCATTGATAGCGCTTCAGAAGCATGTGTATATAGATGCGCTGTGCGGGGGGCATGTATAATATATATCTGCATGCGCTGCGGGGGGTATATAATAGCGCTATGCGGGGGGTATATAGTATATATGTGTACACATGCGCTGCGGGGGGTATATAATAGCACTATGCGGGGGGTATATAGTATATATGTGTACACATGCGCTGCGGGGGTTATATAATAGCACTATGCGGGGGGTATATAGTATATATGTGTACACATGCGCTGCGGGGGGTATATAATAGCGCTAAGCGGGGGGTATATAGTATATATGTGTACACATGCGCTGCGGGGGGTATATAATAGCACTATGCGGGGGTATATAGTATATATGTGTACACATGCGCTGCGGGGGGTATATAATAGCACTATGCGGGGGGTATATAGTATATATGTGTACACATGCGCTGCGGGGGGTATAAAATAGCGCTATGCGGGGGTTTATATAGTATATATGTGTACACATGCGCTGCGGGGGATATATAATAGCACTATGCGGGGGGTATATAGTATATATGTGTACACATGCGCTGCGGGGGGTATATAATAGCGCTATGCGGGGGGTTTATAGTATATATGTGTACACATGCGCTGCAGGGGGGTATATAATAGTGCTATGCGGGGGGTATATAGTATATATGTGTACACATGCGCTGCGGGGGGGGGTATATAATAGCGCTATGCGGGGGGTATATAGTATATATGTGTACACATGCGCTGCGGGGGGTATATAATAGCACTATGCGGGGGGTATATAGTATATATGTGTACACATGCGCTGCAGGGGGGTATATAATAGCGCTATGCGGGGGGTTTATAGTATATATGTGTACACATGCTCTGCGGGGGGTATATAATAGCGCTATGCGGGGGGTATATAGTATATATGTGTACACATGCGCTGCGGGGGGTATATAATAGCGCTATGCGGGGGGTATATAGTATATATGTGTACACATGTGCTGCGGGGGGTATATAATAGCACTATGCGGGGGGTATATAGTATATATGTGTACACATGCGCTGCGGGGGGTATATAATAGCACTATGCGGGGGGTATATAGTATATATGTGTACACATGCGCTGCAGGGGGGTATATAATAGCGCTATGCGGGGGGTTTATAGTATATATGCGTACACATGCTCTGCGGGGGGTATATAATAGCGCTATGCGGGGGGTATATAGTATATATGTGTACACATGCGCTGCGGGGGGTATATAATAGCGCTATGCGGGGGGTATATAGTATATATGTGTACACGTGCTGCGGGGGGTATATAATAGCACTATGCGGGGGGTATATAGTATATATGTGTACACATGCGCTGCGGGGGGTATATAATAGCACTATGCGGGGGGTATATAGTATATATGTGTACACATGTGCTGCGGGGGGTATATAATAGCACTATGCGGGGGGTATATAGTATATATGTGTACACATGTGCTGCAGGGGGTATATAATAGCACTATGCGGGGGGTATATAGTATATATGTGTACACATGCGCTGCGGGGGGTATATAATAGCGTGGCGGGGGACAAGATATATAGAAGCTGTGGGGACATATACATTCCCCCCAGCGATTGTATATATCTTTCCCCACCGCAGCTCGCAGAGATCCCTTGACTAGGGGATATTATAGCTGCTGTAACCTACCTCCCACCAACCCCATTGTCCCCATAACAACCCCTTACCTTAAACACGACTGACACAATGTTGGTGGTAACAAGGCCACAGCAGCCCCTTTATTAAATAACACAATTAAAACGTTGTAATGCAACTATAGTATGAACATCATACATAAACTTTGTATAAACATCCTTAAACATAATTTAACATAAGTTAACATGTCCCTAATACATGATGAGGAGGACCTGAAGGCACTGTTACCGAGCCCAAACTAGAATGGGGCCTCCCTTACTCCTAGCCGTGAGCACCTGCACAGGAGCACCGTTTTGTGAGGCCCCCCGACCATCCTGGGACCCATGTCCCCTTGAAGAATTTCTCCATCGGGCTGGGAACCGCTCCCAGCCCACCTCCACACTGTATCCCATCACCTCCATGCCATCCACATGTACCTCCAGGTCTCTCTCCTGCCACCGCCACAACGGCGACAAGTGACACCTCACTAGTCACCGTTCCTCCACAAACTAAGGGCTCTTTCCACTACCTCTCGAATCTCCAAAATCCATAGATCCATTCCCAAAACATTGAGGTGGACCCCATCCTCAGCCATGAACTCCAAAGGGCCCCCCTCCAATTCCCGATGTCGCAGCACCAGTCCCCCATTCTGGGCCACGAATTTGCTAACAACTTTATTAACCTTAATCCGAGCCCTATTTAAGGCCACCACCGAACGAGCCTGCCTCCACTTGCGCCTAGCCACCATCTCGGACCACACAACAATCAGGCCAGGAAAGGACGACCACAACCTGATCAAGTCCATCTTGATGTCCCTGATCAGATCGCGCGATCTCCGCACACCCAAATCATTCCCACCCAGGTGTATAACCAGGACATCGGGGGCCCTATCTAAATGGACAAAGAACTGAACCCTGGCCAACAGCTCCGCCCACCTCATTCCCCCCTTCCCCAACCAATGCACCTGTCCTGCCGAACTCTCCAAGCCCAACTGGCGGCCCGCCGGGCGAACACCAGCCCTCACCCCGCCCCTCACCACATATGAGTGGCCGACAATCCAAATCAGTCCCGGGCCGGCACCTGAAAGACAAAAGCAACAAGAACAAACTACCAACCGCACTCCCAAAACACACAGCACTCACACCAAATGAGGACGAACATACAGTTGAAACCTCTCCGACTCCCACCTCCCGATCCGCCGAATGACGTCAGGCCCCAAGCCCCACCGAGACGCCTCGGTGGCCGCCCCGATGCGGAACGAATGAGAGCTATACTCCCTCGCACCGCAACCCACCATCTCCAAACATTTCCGAAAAACCCCAACAAATTGAAAACGCGACAAGAACCCCCCGTCCGCATGCACCAATAGAGGACCCACAACCCCCGTCCGAACTTCCAAAAATGCGGCATAACAAAAAAACGGACACATATCCGAGCCCCGCAAAGCCGCCAAACACACAGTCGCCCCACGACCCACCTGATCCGTCTTAGAACAGCGCAAAAAACATCGCAACACCCCATCAGCCAGACTCACATCGGAAAAAAGCAAACCCCCAACACGCCGCTTACTAGGCGCCACCAGTTCCGAAATACGAAACGCCCCAAAAAACGCCAACGCAAACGCCAGCCGAAACAAGCGACACTCATAATCCGAAAAACATATCTCCCCCAACGCCACCCCCAACTGACACAAAAGCGGAAAAGTCACTGGGCGCCTCACATCCCTGGACACCGCCCCTTTGCGAAACCCTCTCAACGCCTGTCGCACCAAAAACGACTTAGAAACATCCGGCAAACCCCGAACTTTAAACCAAAATGCCAAGGCCGACATTCGTCGACCAATTCCCGCCGGAGACACCCCTTCGCAAAACGCCCTACCAACATAAAACAACAAGGCCGCCTCACATTCTGCGGGGGCGCCCGCGATTGACAACTGCCCCACCAGCTTCTCCCAGTCTGACCACCAGCGCCGATAAGCCGACCAAGTGGCCTGGCACACTGAGCGGCCGACCAAAGCAAGCGCCACCTCTAAACCAGACGCCACAGCCATTCCGGACACGGAAGGCCGGTCACCTCTGCCTCCGGCGGCAATTCCCGGAAACGGTCCCACTGTAGACGAGAGAGAGCGTCAGCCACCGCATTATCCACCCCCGGTACATGCAACGCCACCACTTGTGAATTAAGTTCCAACACCCTTAACACCAAATGCCGCAGCAACGTAACCACGGGCGGAGAACTCACCGTCTGGTTGTTAATGGCCAAGACCACCCCCATGTTATCACAATGGAAACACACCTTCCGATTGCGAAACATCTCACCCCACACAAACACCGCCACCACAATCGGGAACAGCTCCAGGAAGGCAAGGTTTTTCGTCAATCCCGCCTCCTGCCACTCACCCGGCCATTGCCCCACGCACCACTGACCCAGAAGAAAAGCCCCAAACCCGCAGCCCCCTGCCGCATCGGTATGCAAGTCCAAATCCACACTCGACACCGGCTTCCCCATCACCACCGAACGGCCATTATACCGACTCAAAAAATCCTGCCACACCCCCAGGTCCGCCCGCAACCCAGCCGACAGCCGCACATAGTGGTTAGGCCGCGAGACACCCGCCGTAGCCGCAGCGAGACGCCTGCAAAAAACACGCCCCATAGGCATGATCCGGCACGCAAAATTGAGACGGCCCAACAAAGATTGGACCTCCCGCAGTTGCAACTTGCGAACCCGACATGCCCTCCCCACCGCCTCCCTCAGTTCTCCCAGCTTATCCTCGGGCAGCCGACACTCCATGGCTACAGTGTCGATCACTATGCCCAAAAATTTAACCGAGGTAGACGGGCCTTCCGTCTTTTCAGGCGCCAACGGGACGCCAAACCAACCCGACACCCGCTCCATTTCCCGCAGCAAAATCGCACATACCCTAGACCCAGCCGGGCCCAAAAAAAGGAAGTCGTCCAGGTAATGTAGAACCGAATCCAAACCTGACTCACTCCGCACCACCCACTCCAAAAAGGAACTAAACTGCTCGAAAAACGCACAGGAAACAGAGCAGCCCATAGGTAAACACAAATCCACAAAAAAACGACCCCCCAAACAGCACCCCAACAACGCAAAGCTGTCCGGGTGTACCGGCAAAAGACGAAACGCCGCCTCAATATCCGTCTTAGCCAACAACGCCCCCCTGCCGTACTTCCGGACCCACACCAGCGCCGCATCAAACGAGGTGTAAGACACAGCGCAAAGCGCCGGGTCAATGCCATCATTCACCGACCCCCCAACCGGATGGGAGAGGTGATGAATAAGGCGAAACTTGTTGGGTTCTTTCTTAGGGACCAAACCCAATGGGGAGACCCGCAAGCCCATTAACGGAGGCGACTCAAACGGTCCAGCCATCCGACCCAACGACACCTCCTTCAACAACTTTTCCTCAACTAAATCCGCGCAGGCCAACGCCGAAACCAGATTCCGAACTGCCCCATTACCGGACCCCATCCCCTCGAAGGGAATACGAAAACCCTCCGTAAACCCAGACCGCAAAAATTCCGCCACAACCCTATTTGGGTACCTGGCGAGGAAAGGTGCCATCCTTCCCACCTGCACCGGGGTCGCCCCTCTTCGCGTCAACCTCTCCCAGTCTCCCTTTTCCCCGCCGGAAACAGCGCGACAGCCCGTGTCCTCCCACGCCGCAGCCCGAACATTCGTGTTTAAATCGGCGCTCAGCGCCGAACTTGCAATTCCCTTCATTGAATTGCCAACACACTCCTTTTCCGGCCCCCGCCGACCGCCCAGACCCTGAACCAGCTCCCCCTGCGCCGTCCCGAAAGGACTGCAAGCCACCCCCCCCACGCGGAGCGGCCATCAGCCGCATCCACTGCCCAATATCTTTATGGTCCCACCGCAGGTCAGAACGCACCGCCATACGCTGACGAAATTGTTCGTCGTACCGAAGCCACGCCGAACCCCCGTACACCCTGTACGCCTCCCCCACCGCATCCATATAACAAAAGAGACCGGAGCAATGCTCCGGCGACTTTTCCCCCAACACACAGGCCAAAATTGCGAAGGCCTGAAGCCAATTTGAGAACGTCCGCGGTATCAGCCGGTACTGCCGACGCTCCTCCTCCTCCACCTTCTCCAACCGTTTCGACTCATCCGGACGCACTCTATCCAGGTAAAATTTTTCGAGCGGGAGTAGCGAAAAAATATCCACGTACTCCCGCTTCCAAATTTTTTCCCTCACTTCGGCCCTGAGGTGCGCGCCTAAGGGGCCCTCAAAGCACACATAAACCTCCCCCCTAGCCGCATCTGCCAAACGAACCCCCCCACCGGACCCCGAAGCCGCTACCACCGGGGGAGTCCCCACCTGCTGAACCCCCGCGCCACCCCCAGAAGCCACCCCCAGCGCCACCCCCGGAGCCACCTGCCCCCCAGGTCCCTCAGCTGCGCCCCACACAGGTAACGGCGACCCACCCACGTACAACCCACTACCCCGCAACAAAGCATGCAACCCATCAACAAAAAACTGCAATCCCCCCAACCCACCCGCCCCCACCCCCAAACCCGCCGAACTGGAGACATTGGTGTACTCACCGGACCTCACCGGCACCGAACCAGCGGCCGTAGCTCCAGCTGCAGGACGACTCCGGATCTCCTGGACTTGACTCACGGCGACAACAGGAGGAGGAGCCAGGGGAACCCTGCCCGCGTGGATAGCAGCATCACCGGACGAATCTCCACCAGCAGCAACTTCAGCACCCTCGGGCCTCCGGACCCCGCTACCACCCGCGCCCGCTACAACCCCGAAGGGGAGCAGGGGATTGGCCAGCGGATCCAGGGGAAGAACCGGCACCTCCGCCAACAGCAGGTCGTCGTCGCTGACATCACTAGGGGCGGGGCTGATCTCCTCACCTCCACACACTGCAGCCCCCCCCGCCGCAGCCGCAGCCGGACACACTCCTGGAGCCCGCCGACCTCCTCCCAAGGAAGAGGCCGCAGGCGCACGATGAACTTCGGCCTGTGTCACCACCAGGCCAGCCGAGGCCCGCCCCCCCGGCTGAGGGGCGGGGTCAGTCAGGGCACGCGCCGTCCTCCGTCCTCTGGCCTGCTCCCTCGCCACCGGAACCTCCGGGGAGCAGGCCGCCGATCCACGCTCCCTCCGACGAGCCCGGGGCGCACCGCCAGCACGCCCCGCATTCCGCCCTGCCGCACCGGCAAGCGCGGCAGGCGCACCCTCAGGCCGCACACCACTGGCCTCCCCGATCCTCCCGCCAGCGGCAGCGGCCGAAGGGCTCACCCGCCGTCGCCGCGCAGAAGGAGAGGTGTCAGGGGACAAGCGCGCAGGCGGACGAGAGCGGCGGCCGCTAGACCGGGACCCGGGCTCCGCCACTGGCAGCACCATCGGAGCAGCGTAAGCAGGGAACTGCTCCGCAAACCACTGGGGCCCACGGAGCAGCGCCTCCTCTCTCACCCTCTGCAGAATCTCCTCCATCACAGGTCAGGTAGGGAGCACTGTACACTTTCCTTCCTGCGTCCCGACTGACCCTAACTTCCTATTCCTTCCCTATATCCCCCTTTCCTCTAACAGCTACCCGCTCAACTCCATTTAACCCTATCCCTGCTGCATAATTCCCCTGTCATGTGCCCCTCCAGTCCTATTCTATCCCTTCCAGGGCATTCTGATTGGCTCCTCAGTACGGGCTATTCAGGGATCCCTGACTGGCTCCTCAGTACGGGCTATTCAGGGATCCCTGATTGGCTCCTCAGTACGGGCTATTCAGGAATCCCTGATTGGCTCCTCAGTACGGGCTATTCAGGGATCCCTGACTGGCTCCTCAGTACGGGCTATTCAGGGATCCCTGATTGGCTCCTCAGTACGGGCTATTCAGGGATCCCTGATTGGCTCCTCAGTACGGGCTATTCAGGGATCCCGGCTGGGAAAATGAAAGTAAAACACATCGCACATCGCTGGGGAGTGGACCATGCCACCCGCTCCCCTGCTTAATAACTTTTGATCGGATCGCGTCTCAGAAGTGAGACCCGATGCGATCAACCCCTGTACTACTATCCCCAACATGGAACAGACCCTGTTCCATGATGGGGGTAGGATTCACTCGGTTTTCAGTAATTTCCAGACAGCTCAGAGCTGTTGGGTTTTGGTGAAGAAAAATTCACAGGTTTTCCTGTGAGTTTTTCATCATACTCCGAGTCTTTTTTTCTTTTTTGTCGGAAACACGCCCCTTTTTGTGATAACCACGCCCATTTTGACGGGTTTAAAAAACACTCGGAGTGATGATATCTTTTGTCGGGTTGTGAGACACAAATTTGGTCGCACAACCCGACAAAAACTGTTGGTTTCACCTTATTTTTCGCCCTATAGGACGCACCGGCGTATAAGACGCACCCAATTTATAGGTGCAAAATCTAAAAAAATAAAGATTTTGAACCCAATAGTGGTCTTCAACATGCGGACCTCCAGATGTTGCAAAACTACAACTCCCTGCATGCCCGGACAGCCGTTGGAGGTCCGCAGATTGAAGACCACTGCATAGGAGGTAATACTCACGTGTCCCCGCCGCTCCGGACCCGTCACCGCTGCCCTGGATGTCGCTCCATCGCTGTCGCCGTGTCCCCGTCGCTCCGGAACGTCTCTGCTGCCGGCCGGGTATCCTCGCTCTCCGTCGCCGTCATCACGTCGTTATGCACGCCGACACACGTACGCGACGACGAGGAAGGAGAGCGCCGGCCATACAGGGGATCCCTGAACGGAGAAGACACCGAGGAGGCAGGTAAGGTCCCTCCCGGTGTCCTGTAAGCACTAACCCGGCTATTCAGTCGGGCTGTTCGGGACCGCCGTGGTGAAATCGCTGCGGTCCCAAACAGCCCAACTGAAACGCCGGGTTAGTGTCACTTTCCCGGGTTAGTGTCACTTTGATCGCCGCGTCTGAAGGGTTAATACAGGGCATCACCGCGATCGGTGATGTCCTGTATTAGCCGCGGGTCCCGGCCGTTGATGGCCGCAGGGACCGCCGCGATAGGGGGTGTATTCGCCGTATAAGACGCACCGACTTTTTCCCCCCAGTTTTGGGGGGAGCACATAGTGTGAGTGTAGGCCTAGACTAATTTACATAGGAAAAGGTCTTTGTATTAGTAAATAATTGGAAAGACAGGGGAGGAGCATTTCTCTGTGTTGGAGACAATTGATTTTACCAGTAGGAATCTCAATGCGTTTATCTAACCATTCATATTTAGCTTGTCTTTCAGGAATCACAATGCATGTGGACATGGTTATGGGTAACCCCAAACACCAAGTACAACCATAAGATTTATGATGCTTTAAGATAATATCCCTGTAAACTTTTTCACAGCAAACATTTTATCAGATGATTCAGGCCTCTTCACCCCAATAGGTATTGTGGTGGCCGGTGCGCTCATGGATGAAAGGATATGCACCATTGTTGCCATACCTTGCATCCAGAAACCAGACAGCCTGATCCCACTGGGGATTATAGTGAAAATAAACCCAAAACTTTGGGCGATAGATGAGTATGATGTGGGTTTGCTCCCTGTGTCTCTAGTGACGGTCGGGCCAAGGTCTGGTTCTACACTCACTCGTCTGCCATAATATCCCCTTAGTGTAGAGCAAATGGATAGTATGAAGGTGCAGATAGACCGTTATATTAAAGGTGTAGATTAACCAAGGTCCAGTCCCCTTGCTACACTTCCCTATTCCCAGGAGGTCACTGATAGGCTTGTATATATCAATAAGATTATTTTGAATGACACCCCAATGTTCCCTAATTTACACACATTGCTGGTCTCTATACCCCCTGATTTGGTCTCTATATCACCTGATTTATCCTGTCTTGGTGTCACTGACCTCACTAATGTATTTTTCTTTGTGTCACTGGACTCACGATGTCGTGTATTTTTCTTTGTGTCACTGGACTCACGATGTCAATACCTTTTTGCTTTCTCATTACAGGGTCAGCAGTAGAGTCGGACACGTTTACCACAGGGCTTGGTGACCAGAACATATGAGTATAGTGACTGAAGCTGGTATTAGACCAGTGGATGTCTGACAATAGTCATGTCTTTCTCCCACAGTGTGTCAATAATCTGTTGATCTGTCACGTACTCCTAGAAAAAGCTTTTGATACGGTTTCATGGCCCTATCTATTTGGAGTCCTTAGGAGGATGGGCTTTTCGGGTCCCTTTGTAGATGCCTTGGGTGCTCTATATTCTCACCCCCAGGCACATCTGAAACTCCCATCACTGACCTCAGCTCCTATAATGATTCAAAGAGGTACTCGTCAGGGGTGCCCATTATCCCCTGCCCTTTTTGCATTGGTTGTGGAGCCCTTGGCGAGTCTCCTCTGAAATACTCCGGACATATCGGGCGTTACTATTGCCCAAGTAGAATACAAGGTCAATTTATTTGCTGACGACTTACTTTTGACATTAACCAAACCTCTGACCTCCTTACCGAATCTATTTTCGGTACTGGATCGTTTTTCCAAGTTATCGGGCCTGGTGATTAATAGGCACAAGTCCGAAGTCCTATACTGTAACACTCCTCAGTCTCTACAGGATCTTATTACTCTCAACTTTAATCTTTCTCCTTCTAAATCATTTATACCCTATCTTGGAATCTCCCTCCCCTCCTCTCTTCCTCCCCTTTACAAACTGAATTACATTCCGCTTTTTAAGTCCATACAGGCGGACCTCGCTAGATGGGATCTACCACATATTTCCTGGCTAGGACGCATTTGTTCTGTGAAAATGGTGGTGCTTCCCAAACTACTGCATCTTTTCCGCACACTTCCGATACCCATTAGGACATCGGAGCTGCGGGCCCTACAGGCGGATGTGTTTGCTTTCATCTTTCATCTTCGACCACGTATCTCCAGGTCATTAATGTATTATCACAAAAGAATAGTTGGGCTATCGGTGCCAAATTTTCTCTTAACTATAAATCTGCTCGCCTCTCTCAGCTTCTCCTATGCCATGCCCCGACCTCAGGTCCCAGATGGATCTCTCTAGAAAATAGTCTCCTGGCTCCATACACTTTGTCCTCCTTGATGTGGTTGTCGCCTCCGGTATCTAAATTTATTCCTTCTACTGCTATCATCTCATCCTATGCTATCCTTCTCTGGCGCTCTGTCCGATTCAAGCTCTCTCTCCAGTCTCCAATCTCCCCTCTTACGTCTATTATTGCTAACCCGATGTTCTCGCCTGGGCTTGGACTCGCAGATTTTAGATGGTGGTGCGACAATAATCGGACATGTTTACATCATTTCTTGATAGCTAAGCAACTCATTACTCGTGACTCATTTGTGACTAGATTTCGGCCTCCTACTACTGAATTATTTAGACTGACTCAAATTTTGTCATATTTCCAGAGCATAGTCCCTTCTCAAATGGTAGTAAATACTACTTCCTTTGAAGCTCTGGCTTTATACTCACCACTTCGGACTGGCTCCCTGTCCGTTATATATTCTACACGCAATCAGCCTCCCCCTGACACCAAACTACCATTTATGTTGCAATGGGAAGAGGACCTCCAAACCACAATACCTCTGAATGACTGGCACTCTTGTTGTACACAACTGAGTAAGGGTAGCTGGCAAGTTTCTCTGGCAGAAACTGCGCTCCGAATATTACACAGAACATACATGGTCCCAAAGAGACTCCACAACATTTACCCGGAGGTATCGCCTTTATGTTTCCGGGGTTGTGCCGAACACGGCACCATGGTTCACATTTGGTGGACATGTCCAAAGGTGGCTGCCTTCTGGAGGGAGGTCGTGGACCTTATCTCAACAGTTACTAACACTACTTATTCTGTAGAGCCACTCTTCTGCCTATTAGGTATCAAACCTGATAAAATACCCCCTTCGCATAGTCGTCTTCTTCATTTCATTCTACTAGCTGCCAGAATTCACATAGCAGCGAAGTGGCGCTCTTCAGTCCTTTCACTACCCATAGTCATTAACAGAATTAACAATATCATGGTCTCGGAAAAACGTAATGCTCTCCGTTCAGATGCCATGGATAGTTTTCACAGGGTTTGGGATTTATGGACCTCCTCGTCCCATGCAGCAGATATGTCTTATCTATCTTTGTAATGATAAACGAATGACCTTTAATACAATAGTACTGTAATGATTGGATGCCTTTTATCTCCTACCCTAGTCCCCTCCCTTATTGCTGTTTGTCTTCAGTACACTGCTGGATTTTCGTTTCTGTTACTGCTCTAGATGCCTTATTGTTAGTGTTATTGCATGTATGTATTGCATGTTCTCTACATCTAATAAAATGTATCCTTTTGACACTAAAAGACGAATTAAGACATTTAAACCGAAGATTTTGAATAGCGGGTGCTACCTATGAGAACATTTTAAATTCCCAGACCCAGGCCCCACAGAGGCATTAGTAAACCATATATTGCCTGAATGACACAGCCTGGAGTTGGCTGATTCACGAGTACACAGCAGGGCTTCACAATTCCACCCCAAAAAACACCACAATTTTAGAAATTTTTGAAAAAGATTTTGGATAGCGGGTGCTACCTATCAGAAAATGTGAAATTCCCAGACCCAGGCCCCACAGCGGCATCAGTAAAGCATATATTGCCTGAATGACACAGCCTGGAGTTGGCTGATGCACGAGTACACAGCAGGGCTTCACAATTCCCCCCCAAAAACACCACAATTTTAGAAATTTTTGAAAAAGATTTCGGATAGCGGGTGCTACCTATGAGAAAATTTTAAATTCCCAGACCTCGGCACCACAGCGGCATCAGTAAACCATATATTGCCTGAATGACACAGCCTGGAGCTGGCTGATGCACGAGTACACAGCAGGGCTTCACAATTCCACCCCAAAAAACACCACAATTTTAGAAATTTTTGAAAAAGATTTTGGATAGCGGGTGCTACCTATGAGAAAATGTGAAATTCCCAGACCCAGGCCCCACAGCGGCATCAGTAAAGCATATATTGCCTGAATGACACAGCCTGGAGTTGGCTGATTCACGAGTACACAGCAGGGCTTCACAATTCCACCCCAAAAAACACCACAATTTTAGAAATTTTTGAAAAAGATTTTGGATAGCGGGTGCTACCTTTGAGAAAATGTGAAATTCCCAGACCCAGGCCCCACAGCGGCATCAGTAAAGCATATATTGCCTGAATGACACAGCCTGGAGTTGGCTGATTCACGAGTACACAGCAGGGCTTCACAATTCCCCCCAAAAAACACCACAATTTTAGAAATTTTTGAAAAAGATTTCGGATAGCGGGTGCTACCTATGAGAAAATTTTAAATTCCCAGACCTCGGCACCACAGCGGCATCAGTAAAGAATATATTGCCTGAATGACACAGCCTGGAGCTGGCTGATGCACAAGTACACAGCAGGGCTTCACAATTCCCCCCCCAAAAACACCACAATTTTAGAATTTTTTTTAAAAGATTTTGGATAGCGGGTGCTACCTATGAGAAAATTTGAAATTCCCAGACCCAGGCCCAGCAGCACCATCATTTTTTTTATTTGAAAATTAAAATAAACTTTGAGTGTCCCGGACCCATCGTGTGGGTACGAAGGACCAAATCCAACAAGCCCCCACAGTAACATCAGTAAAGCATATATTGCCTGAATGACACAGCCTGGGGTTGGCTGATTCCCGAATACACAGCAGGGCTTCAAAATCCCCCCAAAAAACAACACAATTTTAGAAATTTTTGAAAAAGATTTTGGATAGCGGGTGCTACCTATGAGAATATTTGAAATTCCCAGACCCAGGCTCCACAGCGGCATCAGTAAAGCATATATTGCCTGAATGACACAGCCTGGAGTTGGCTGATTCATGAGTACACAGCAGGGCTTCACAATTCCCCCCAAAAACACAATTTTAGACATTTTTGAAAAAGATTTCGGATAGCGGGTGCTACCTATGAGAAAATTTGAAATTCCCAGACCCAGGCCCAGCATCGCCATCATTTTTTATTTGAAATTTAAAACAAACTTTGAGTGTCCCGGACCACAGCTTGTGGGTACGAAGGGTCAAATCCAACAAGCACCCACAGGGCTCATGTGGCCATGAGATGTAGGCGCAACGTCTCCATTGCCCTGACCGGCCATTGTTTACAAGACAAACCATGTGAAGAACAGCGTAACAGTGTGCCCTGCACACATGGTATGCTGAAGGGCCACTGAGACTTGTCCGAGCAGTGGAGGCTTAAGACACAGTGGAGGATGTGGAGGCGGAGTAGCACACTGTCACAGGACCAAAGGGCTGACAGAGTGTAGCAGGAAGCAGCATTGAGTACACACCAGGGTTTCAGAATCTCAAAGAAAAAAACAACCATTTTTAAAAACATTTTAAGAATATTTAGGACAGCGGGTGCTACCTATATATTGCCTGAATGACACAGCCTGGAGTTGGCTGATGCATGAGTACACACCAGGGCTTCACAATCCCCCCAAAAAACACAACAATTGTAGAAATTTATGAAGAAGACTTTTGGATAGGCGGGTGCTACCTATGAGAAAATTTGAAATTCCCAGACCCACGCCCAGCAGCGCCATGAGTAAACCATATATTGCCTGAATGACACAGCCTGAAGTTGGCTGATGCATGAGTACGCACCAAAGCTTCACAATCCCTAATAAAAAAAATAAACATTTTTGACGAAAAATGTTAACGAACATTTAGGACAGCGAGTGCTCTCTATATATTACCAGAATGACGCAGCCTGGAGTTGGCTGCAGCATGAGGAGACCATTGAAATGTCTGATTTTTTTATTTGAAATTTAAATCAAAATTTGTGTCCCAGACCCCGCCGTGTGGGTACAAAGGACCTAATCTCACAAGCACCCACAGGGCTCATGTGGCCGTAAGATGTAGACGCAACGTCTCCATAGCCCTGACCGGCCATTTTTGGTTTTTGTACCTTTGTTTAAGAACAAGCGCATATCCAAGAGTCCAGAAGACTCTATAATGCAGGATGGTGGACCACCAAAAGACATTCTTCTATAAAATATTTTTTTATGAAATAAAGAAGCAGAGTTCATCCCTCTCCGTATTTTTTTTTTAAATTTTACTTAAAAAAATCACACGCAACAAGCGTTCAATGGTGTAATGGTTATTATTCTGGAAAATTCAAGTTTATTACTGTTATAATTATCAGAAAATTTGAAAAAAACACTACCCAAGAGTGTTTAATAACCCCATACATTGCACCATAAATGTTGAAATTTAAATTAAGCATGTATGTATGTATTTCAAAAATCCTAAAATTAAAGGCCCAGGCCCAGAAGCATCATGAAGTAAAGTAGTTCCTGAAAGACACAGGAGCAGTCAGGAGTAGGCATCAGCAGTACCCAAGAGGCTTTAATAACCCCTTACGCGAGATCGAGCAATAACAGGTGTGTTATGCCCTCAGATGTCCGGGGCTGCACACGCGCTACACTGAACGGACCAGCGTGTGTCTATCTTTCACCGACAGGTGCGGGTAACCCGCTGAACCCCGTTCGCGATAGGGATCAGGGATTGCAATTATTCGCCAGGAAAGAAGAATCCCAACTAAGTGCGGATCATAAGCTTTGGTTCATTAAGTCCCTGCCCTTTGTACACACCGCATGTCTCTACTACCGATTGGATGGTTTAGTGAGGTCCTTGGATCGGCCCCGGCGGGGTAGGAGAAGGCCCTGGCAGAGCGCATAGAATTTAAAGATCAATGTTGACATTTGCATTAAGCATTTATTTAGCTACTGCTAAACTTTAAAAATGAAAGGCCCAAGGCCAGAAGCGTCAGTGAGGCAAGTAGTTCCTGAAAGACACAGGATGAGTCAGGAGCAGTCATTCGCAGTACCCAAGAGGGTTTCATAACCCCTTACATTTAAAGATCAATGTTGAAATTTGTATTAAGCATGTATTTAGCTACTGCTAAACATCCAAAAATTAAAGGCCCAAGGCCAGAAGCATCAGTGAGGCAAGTAGTTCCTGAAAGACACAGAATGAGTCAGGAGCAGTCAGGAGCAGTACCCAAGAGGGTTTCATAACCCCTTACATTTAACACCTTAAGGACCATGGACGTGTATACACGTTCCGGGCTGAATGCACGTTCAGCCATTAGGACGTGTATACTCGTCCATGGCTCTCGTGGGTGCTGCACAATGCCGGTAACACAGAGTAACACACAGCCGGGACCCTGCCGCAATGCCGGGACTGAAGTTTACTTCGGTCCCGGCATTGCGGCAGGGTCCCGGCTGTGTGTTACTCTGTGTTACCGGCATTGTATTTTATTTTATTGTATTTTATTGTATTGTATTTTAACCCTTAAAGCCGCGGTCGGAAGTGACCGCGGGCTGTAAGTGTTATGACAGAGGGAGGGGGCTCCCTCTGTCTCTCTCCTGTAGCACCCCGCAACTATCGCGGGGTGCTGCTGCTTACCTGGGCAGCCGGGGGTCTTTACCAGAGGCACGTCCTGATATGCTGTCTCCTAGTGTAAAACTGTCAGACAGCATATAACTGCAATGCTTTGGCATACAAAGTATTCCAAAGCATTAAAAAAAAGTGTAAAAAAAATATAAAATAAATAAAAAAGTGTAAAAAAGAAAGTGTAAAGGCAATAAATGTAAAAAAAAAGTGTAAAAAAATGTAATTTTTTTTTTTAAAGTGTAAAAAAAAAAGCCGCGGATGTGCTTGTGCCCCTACACTGCATCCCGTTCATACTGCGTTTCTGCAGTGTTAGAGGTATCCGTCAGCATCATGTCAAAAATAGTTATGCTGACGTATACTGTAGCAGCTCCATTCATTTCTGAATGAGACAACTACAGTATACATTGGCATCCCTTTTTTGACTTGACAATGGACACCCATACTGCAGAAATGCAGTACGAATGGGGACTATTCATATAATGATGCCCTGAAAGTCAAAGGGGGCTCTTCTCCTTCTTGGTCCTACCAGGCGTTCAGGTAACCAGACATAGCCTAAGTAGGGGTACTGCCCACGGTGATAAAATATGGGCACATTTCCTCCATTTCAAAGCGACTTATCAAAATGATGTTCCACAAATAAAGAATTTGTGGGGAAAAAAGAAAATTTCTATTTTTTCCACTGACTTTGAAATAATTCTAGCCACACAATAAGGGCTCAATGTGCTCACTTTTGCCCTAGGTGAATACTTTAGGGGGTGTAGTTTTGAAAATGGGGTCACCTCTGGCAGTGAGGTATTGTTCTGACAGCTAGAATGCTTTGCAAGTTAAAGTGCGGCCCATAATTTGTATAATGATATCCTGAAAGCCAAATGTGGCTCCTCTCCTTTTGGGCATAATAAAATATGGGGCGCATTTTCTACTTTTCAGATGCAATGTACAAAAAATATGTCCCACAAATAATGCATTTGTGGAAAAAAAAGAATTTTAAATGTTTCCACTGACTTTGTATCCATTCCAGCCACACAAAAAGGACTCGAAGTACTCACTTTTGGTCTAGATGAATACTTTAGGGGTTGTAGTTTCCAAAATGGGGTCACTTGTGGGGGTTCTGTATGGTTCTGGCAGCTAAAACCCTTTGCAGGCATGAAGTGCGGCCTACAATCCATTCGGCCTAAAATGATGCCCTGAAAGCCAAATGGCGCTCCTCTCCTTCTGGGTCCTACCACGCCGCCAAGGAAAAAAATATGGCCTAAGCGGGGACATTTCCAAACACGGGCCTAGCAGCTTAATAAAATATAGGGTGCATTCCTTGCAATATCAGAAGTGATGTACAAAACATATGTCCCACAAATGATGCATTTGTGAAAAAATGTAAATTTCTAATTTTTAACACTGACTTTGTAATAATTCCTGCCAAAAAACCATGGTGTTAAAATACTCACTGTACCCCCTAGCGAATACCTTGAAGATTCTAGTTTTTAAAATGGGGTCATTTGGGGGGGGGGGGGGTGTGTTCCTATGTTCTACCACCTTCAAATTTCTGCAAACCTTGCATAGCACATAAAAATAAAATGTACTTTTCAAATTTTCAAAATTTCTAATTAAATTGTTAGGCTTCTAATTAATTTAAAATGTGAATTAAAAAAAATGCTGTCAAAATAAAGTAGACATCTGAAAGTCTTAATTTTTTTTACATTTCATGATTTTTTGCGTTGTAAAAAAAAAAACTACAAACGATATCGGCTTACTTTTACTATGTACATGAAGGACAACTTGTGACAAAAAAACAATGTCAGAATTATTGTGATTGGCAAAACGTTACCAGAGTTATTCTCTAATAAAGACAGACATCCCTGATTTGAAAAAACAGGCCTGGTCTTTCAGGGGCATACAGGATTACTTATGCTGGTCCTTAAGGGGTTAAAGATCAATGTTGAAATTTGCATTAAGCATGTATTTAGCTACTGCTAAAATTAAAGGCTCAAGGCCTGAGGCATCAGGGACGCAAGTAGTTCCTGAAAGACACAGAATTAGTCAGGAGCAGTCATTCGCAGTACCCAAGAGGGTTTCATAACCCCTTACATTTAAAGATCAATGTTGATATTTGCATTAAGCATGTATTTAGCTACTGCTAAACTTCCAAAAATTTAAGGCCCAAGGCCAGAAGCATCAGTGAGGCAAGTAGTTCCTGAAAGACACAGGATGAGCCAGGAGCAGTCAATCGCAGTACCAAAGAGGGTTTCATAACCCTAATTGATAACCCAAGAGGGTTTCATAACCAACCATAATTGGGAAATGTTGGTGTAGCAGCATGGTCAATCTACTCTGAGGCATCTGGCATTGGTGGCTGGAAATCCTGGCTGATCCATCCCTGATTCATCTTGACAAACGTCAGTCTCTCCACATTTTTAGTGGACAGACAAGTTCGCCTTGGGGTGACTATGGCCCCGGCAGCACTAAACACCCGCTCTGATGGCACACTACTGGCTGGGCAGGACATCTTTTCCAGGGCAAATTCTGCTAGTTGCAGCCATAAATCAAGTTTGGCTGCCCAGAAGTCCAGCGGATCTTCAATGGTCGTCAGCATGGTCATGTCAAGGTATGCCGCCACCTGCTGGTTCAGGTCCTGCTCCATGTCTACCTGCTGCTGATGAGTTGCTTCACTATGCAAGTGAAGAAAGCTACTCATCAGCGACTGTAGACTCAGCTGCTGCTGATTGAGCTGGTACTGCTCCTGCCACCCCTCCCCAGCAGCCTTGGCAGTGGAAGGTGAGCGCAGAGGGTCCCCCGAGTCAGACCTGCGAGTGGATGGACCATGTGGCATCGGCCATCTGACGACGTAGAATCTCTCTGTAGTAGGTCAGTTTGTCCTCCCTCTCAGTGGGTGTAAAAAAGGCCCCCATTCTGGGACGGTAGCAAGGGTCTAATAAGGTGGAGATCCAGAAGTCATCCAGCTGACAAATTTTGACAATTCGGGGGTCACTATGCAAGCAACTGAGCATGCATTGTGCCATTTGCGTCAGTGACTCGGAGGGACTACCTGCCTCCATCTCCACTGCATACTGCCACGGTGTGTCTGGGTCCTCTGTCTCGCCTTCCTCATAACTCTCCAGCTCCTCTGACTGCTCCTGCTCCTCCGCTCCTGTCCGATGACTAGAAACACAGGCCATCTCATCCAACCTAAACTTTGCTCCGCTCTGCCCCTCATCATCCTCCTCCTCCAGTTCAGCCCCCACAGGGCTCATGTAGCCTTGAGATGTAGGCGCAACGTCTCCATTGCCGTGACCAGCCATGATTTCAATCATTTGTTGTAGGAAATGTAGGAGTGGAATTACGTCATTCATGGCGTATTCCAGGCGACTTACAAATAATGTGGAAGAAGATAGAAGAACAGCACATCCAATTTAAAAAATATCCGTATGGGGGTGCACGCAGATCCTGGATCCTTGGTTAGAGGACCAAATTATTTAAACAGCAAAAAGAGATCTTGTCCACAGCACCAATTCCAAAAAAGTGAAAATTTTATTCCATAACAGGTGTCAATACAGCAGCGACGTTTCAGTCAGCTCAGGCTTGAGAAAGGTCAGGTTGAGCTGACTGAAACGTCGCTGCTGTATTGACACCTGTTATGGAATAAAATTTTCACTTTTTTGGAATTGGTGCTGTGGACAAGATCTCTTTTTACAAATAATGTGGCTTCCTCAAAGGGCCTCAGCAAACGCCAGGTGTCACGTATGAGCTGCCACTGGTTCACATTGAAGTTACACAGGGGAGTACTCCTATCTGCTTGGATCATCAAGAAATCGGTGATGGCTTTTCTTTGTTCTTATAGTTTGTCCAACATATGGAGGGTGGAATTCCAACGTGTGGCAACGTCACAAATAAGACTATGTTGTGGGATACCGTTCTGATGCTGCAACTCTAGGAAAGTGTGCTTGGCGGTGTACGAGTGGCTGAAGTGCATGCACAGATTCCTTGCCATTTTCAGGATGTTTTGCAAATGGGGTGAAGACTTGAGGATGTGCTTGACAACCAGATTCAACACGTGTGCCATGCAGGGCGAATGGTTCACACTTCCTTGTCGCAGCGCGGACATGATTTTCTTCCCATTGTCGCTCACAATGGTTCCCATTTCCAGATTTCGTGGAGTAAGCCATACTCGGATTTCTTTACGAATGAACTTCAGCAGTTCCTCCCCTGTGTGACTCCGTTCACCAAGGCAAACCATGTGAAGAACAGCTTGATACCGCCTTGCCCTACACACATGGTACGATGAAGGGCCACCGAGTTTTGGACGTGCAGTGGAGGCCAAGGACATGCTGGAGGATGAGGAGGCGGCGTCGCACACTGTAACAGGACCAACTGCCTGAGAGCGAGAGCGTGGAGGAGGAAGCGGTGTGACCTGTCCAAGTTGCTGTTGTTGCTGCGTAGGAACCACATTTACCCAGTGGGCCGTAAAAGACAAGTATTGTCTCTGCCCGTAGTTACAGCTCCACACGTCGGCGCTGCCGTGCACTTTTGAACACACTGACAGGCTCAAGGACTGGCCCATCTTCTCTTGTACAAATTTATGCAGGGCTGGTGCTGCCTTCTTCGCAAAGAAATGACGGCTTGGGACTCTCCACCTTGGCTCGGCACAAGCCATCAATTCTCTGAAAGGTGCAGAGTCCACCACTTGAAAAGGGAGGGACTGCAACACCAGCAACTTGGACAGAAGCACATTCAACTTCTGTGCCGTTGGATGAGTGGGCGCATACTGTTGTCTCTTGGACATGGCTTCGCCGATGGATTGTTGGCGGAATGGCTGACTAAAAGCGGTAGAAGCAGGAGCGACAGAAGGAGGGTTTGACATACAGCTCCCTTCGGGTGAGGTGGTGAAGCCTTGGATGGATGAAGGAGGGAGCGGATGGCCACTGGGTGATGCAGCAGGCTGGACCCCTACATCGGAGCCCCGGTTCTCCCAGGCCGCTTTATGATGGCGAAGCATGTGTTGACGCAGGGTCGTGGTGCCGACATTGGGACCCTGGCCGCGCTTCACCTTCTGCCGACAGATCTTGCATGTGGCTACGTGAACCTCCTCCGGATGCCTGATGAAAAACTGCAACACCGCCGAGTAGCTGATTTTCCCACCCACAGTCTGCACTAATTGACTGCTACTGGCGCAGTCTCCAGGAACCCCTGTTCCACTACCTCCCGGAAAGGTAGGCTGCCGCGAAGCAGGAGGTATCCCCCGGGCACATTTGGCTCATGAATTTCCACTCCTGCCACCACGCTGACTGCCAACCGTGCTACCTCCATGCTGCCTCAAGGGCAACTTGCAACTCTCTTCTCCTGATGATGATGAAGCCTCTTCTGCACCCGGCTCCCAATTGCGATCGTCTTCATCATCATCAACAGGTGTGTGCACATCACTGATGTCCTCCACAGATTCCCGAACAGTGTCTGCTTCAGGACCCTGAACCCTTGCAACACCCCCTCCCACGTCACTACTTGGTCGCCTAGCGGAGCAAGCGGCGCATGTCTCCTCTTCTTCTTGGCTAGCCAGTAGCTGCTGACTGTCCTCTATTAGATCATCCTCAGTAAATAGTGGAGCTGAACCAAAAGCATAAGATACTTCTTTAGAAGAGGGAACAGCATAGGACACAGGCAATGGGAGGACAGGGACTGCTCCCGGGCCATGTCAACTGAGGGTTGTGTCTGAGGAATCCACCGACTGTTGACTGGGGGTGTCAGATGTCACTTGTGATGATGTGGATGAGCGTGTTAACCAATCGACCACGGCATATGGGTTGCTGGTTGAGACACGACCACTGGCTGATAACGGGAACTCAGGCCTCTCGCTGCGACTCCTGCTGCCACTCACCCCTAGTCTGCTGCCAACTTTGCCTGAAGTATTTAGGCCTCTGCCACTTCCCTGTGCACGTCCTGGCACTTCTCTGCCTGACATACTTAGTTTGTTTATGAGGGTATTACAATACGCTACACTACTCTTTAAACATTATTTGTCTAGAACAGCAGTAGGTGATTACTTACGGCAGTCCTTTCACAGTATGTAGGCCCTTTACAGATTAACAGGTACAAGATGGTACACTACTTGGATGTACGTATGCGGTATGCACTGATGGGGGCAGTAATATTCGCAACTATACTCAGAAAAAACTAAGTTTTATTTAAACACCAGCCGGTGAATACTATTGTTTGGACTTTGATAGTATGGAGCAACTTGACAGATTAAAAGGTACTAAATGGTACAATACTTGGATGTACGTATGCGGTATGCACTGATGAGGACAATAATATGCGCAACTATACGCAGAAAAACTAAATATTTTTTTTAAAACACCAGCAGCTGATTACTTTTGTCAGGATTCAGGACTTTCCCTGTATCTAGACTTGTTATAGATACAGAATAGTAGACTGCTTTGACGTAGACATGTGTTATGCACGTATGAGGGCAGACAAATGCACTACAGTCCACTGGAAAATAACGTATTTGTGAACAGCAGCAGGACCCAACAGTGCAGCACCACAATAAAAAAAAGTACAGGGATTAAACCCTAAATTGCACTCTCTCACACAATTCTGAGCAGCCAATGAGAGCTTGGAGATGTGTATGAGGCAGCTGACAGCTATCTGCCCCTCTCTGCTGCAATGCTCTATAACGTGAATAGGAGGTTTAGCAATCAATGATCCTTCTCAGTGTAACAGCACAGCACTCTGCACTCCTGCCTTTCCCTAATGCTGATGTGACTAGCAGTTGCAGTGTAACGCTGTGGTATGAGCTATTCACACACACACAGTCCCGTCCTCTCCATCTGAGTGCATAGATGAAATGAAGAGAGGCAAGATGGCCGCCGATTATATAGGGGCTGTGACATCACAGGGGTCAGTGAACACTGATAGGCTGCATCTCACATGTGGTTCAGGGTCAGCCCGCCTACCTTCATTCCCCTTTCCCATAATCCCCTGCCCCATATACTGACATGTGGATCCGCCATTTTAGGTCTCCAATAGCCTGGAACGCTGTAAAATGAAGTTTAATGAAGCGATTTGTGCGATCAAATCGCGGCAATATTCGCATCCGTTGCAAATTGAATATTTCATGAAATTCGTAATACGGGTTCGTCAGCTTCGGTTCGCTCATCTCTAGTGATGATGATGATGATAATAGGTCTATACCCAGTAAGAATTATTGTGTATTTCATAAATGTACAAATATATCCAAGTACAACCCCATCTGCAATGGTTTTTCTTTGTTTTTTTAACCTCTGAGCCGTCACAGAAATGTTAATACATATAAGGTACAGACCTGCAGCTTTATTTAAATGGGCGCTGTCAGAATAAAAAAACCTTTTATATGTTGTATATCTGACAAAACATTAACCCTTTGTACTAAAAGAAGAGAATTGGGAGAATGACAGACACATAAGGTCATATTGAGTAGAATTCTTGTTGGAAGAGATTTTGGAAAACCCTGTTGAAATGTGGATTCAGCCATTACTAGTTTTACTTGACTGTGGAAACGCTAAATATCAGCAAATGTGATGCCAGGATTGTCTGCATAAAGATCTACAACACTGAGGACCAATCAGTATGCAGCATGATGGTGTTACCGAGATGAACCAAAGAATGACATCACAGAGGTGACATCATCGAGTTCCGAGCCTATAGAAAACCCCGCCTGACAATCTGATTACACAGAGAGAGTTGGACAGAGACAGCGGCTTTTGCTTAGCGAATCTTTCCTTTATCTCAGCGATTTTTGTTGTTTCTTTGTGCCATGGAGATCCAGGGATTAGGGTTCTTGCCTCTCCTTTGGGTCACATGGAAC
Source organism: Hyla sarda (assembly GCF_029499605.1). NCBI lineage: Eukaryota > Metazoa > Chordata > Amphibia > Anura > Hylidae > Hyla > Hyla sarda. Next base: position 10,792,537 of record NC_079190.1, on the reverse strand, counting down.
CTTTTGGGCCTCAGCACTGTTGTCACCTTGACCATCGCCCTAGGACATAACAGACAGCCGTTTATCAGTGACACGGCTATAGGATATCCTGAGTGGATAATATATAAGGTTGTGTTCTTTGGGGCACCCATCATAGGAGTTGCCGTCGCCTACCTGCAGCACCGATTTATGTTCCTGCGCTCTGAACCATCTGCGAAGCATTTTAGGATTTACCAGAAGATCTTGTTTACCTTAGGATGCATCGTGTGCATAGGAACAGCCCTGAATGGCGTCTTTACTATGAGGAACAATCCTACAATACACAGGATCAGCTCAGGTATGGCCTTTTTTTGTGGAGCCATATACAATATGTGCCAAGCTGGATTCCTATACAGAAGGTCATACAGCAGCCGCATTCTTTGCCATATAAGGCTGGCCGCCACCTTAGTGACTTCTGTGGTGCTGCTGCTCTTCAGTGCCGGTCAGGTCTCCTTCTATATGGAGCTGTGCACCGGACACTGCGAGGAGATTATCTATGTCCCCGTCATGGTGGCTGAATACCTGGGATTCTGCGGCGTCACCTTATACCAAGTGACCAACTACACAGATTTCCAGCATCTGTCATTGAAGATTTCCAGAAATGACATAAACGTCAGCCTGAGGACCAAGATACCGGACCCGGAACAGAACCATCCTGTAGAATAGTGAAGACTGAGGCCGATGACTACAGCCGGGAGCCGAGGACGGACATTGATCCTGTGTATTATTCTTAATAAATATATATATTTATATATAAAAAACATGTCTAATCCTTCTCTTGACTAGTGTTGCTCACGAATATTCGCAATTCGAATATTATTCGCGAATATCGCATATTCGCGAATTCGCGAATTTCGCGAATATAGCGCTATATATTCGTAATTACAAATATTCGTTTTTTTTTTGGTGTTTTTTCCCAGTACACATCACAGTGATCACCCCTCTCTGCTTCCAGCTTGTGTGGTGTAAAGAAGGCTGTAATACTACTGTGTGAGACTGGCGTGCGAAAATTCGCATATGCAAATTTTCGTATATGCGAATTTTCGCGTATGTTAATTTTGTATATGCTAATATTCACATATGTTGATTTTCGCATACGCGAATTTTCGCATATGCGAAAATAAAACGAGAATATAACGAATATGCGAATATATGACGAATATTCGTCCATATATTCGCAAATATTCGCTAATTCGAATATGGCCTATGCCGCTCAACACTACTCTTGACACCTACCATTGGGGCGGAGTCAGAAAGTCAGTATACACATCAGATAGTCCAGTATACACATCAGATAGTCCAGTATACACATCACATAGTCCGGTATACACATCAGATAGTCCGGTATACACATCAGATAGTCCAGTATACACATCAGATAGTCCAGTATACACATCAGATAGTCCAGTATACACATCAGATAGTCCAGTATACGCATCAGATAGTCCAGTATACGCATCAGATAGTCCAGTATACACATCAGATAGTCCGGTATACGCATCAGATAGTCCAGTATACGCATCAGATAGTCCGGTATACACATCAGATAGTCCGGTATACACATCAGATAGTCCGGTATACACATCAGATAGTCCGGTATACACATCAGATAGTCCGGTATACACATCAGATAGTCCGGTATACACATCAGATAGTCAAGTATACACATCAGATAGTCCAGTATACACATCAGATAGTCAAGTATACACATCAGATAGTCCAGTATACACATCACATAGTCCAGTATATACATCAGATAGTCCAGTATACACATCAGATAGTCCAGTATACACATCAGATAGTCCAGTATACACATCACATAGTCCAGTATACACATCAGATAGTCCAGTATACACATCACATAGTCCAGTATATACATCAGATAGTCCAGTATACACATCAGATAGTCCAGTATACACATCACATAGTCCAGTATACACATCAGATAGTCCAGTATACACATCAGATAGTCCAGTATACACATCAGATAGTCCAGTATACACATCAGATAGTCCAGTATACACATCAGATAGTCCAGTATACACATCAGATAGTCCGGTATACGCATCAGATAGTCCAGTATACACATCAGATAGTCCGGTATACACATCAGATAGTCCGGTATACACATCAGATAGTCCGGTATACACATCAGATAGTCCGGTATACACATCAGATAGTCCGGTATACACATCAGATAGTCCGGTATACACATCAGATAGTCAAGTATACACATCAGATAGTCCAGTATACACATCAGATAGTCAAGTATACACATCAGATAGTCCAGTATACACATCACATAGTCCAGTATATACATCAGATAGTCCAGTATACACATCAGATAGTCCAGTATACACATCACATAGTCCAGTATACACATCAGATAGTCCAGTATACACATCAGATAGTCCAGTATACACATCAGATAGTCCAGTATACACATCAGATAGTCCAGTATACACATCAGATAGTCCAGTATACACATCAGATAGTCCGGTATACGCATCAGATAGTCCAGTATACACATCAGATAGTCCGGTATACACATCAGATAGTCCGGTATACACATCAGATAGTCCGGTATACACATCAGATAGTCCGGTATACACATCAGATAGTCCGGTATACGCATCAGATAGTCCAGTATACACATCAGATAGTCCGGTATACACATCAGATAGTCCGGTATACACATCAGATAGTCCGGTATACACATCAGATAGTCCGGTATACACATCAGATAGTCCGGTATACACATCAGATAGTCCGGTATACGCATCAGATAGTCCAGTATACACATCAGATAGTCCGGTATACACATCAGATAGTCCGGTATACACATCAGATAGTCCGGTATACACATCAGATAGTCCGGTATACACATCAGATAGTCCGGTATACACATCAGATAGTCCGGTATACACATCAGATAGTCAAGTATACACATCAGATAGTCCAGTATACACATCAGATAGTCAAGTATACACATCAGATAGTCCAGTATACACATCACATAGTCCAGTATATACATCAGATAGTCCAGTATACACATCAGATAGTCCAGTATACACATCACATAGTCCAGTATACACATCAGATAGTCCAGTATACACATCAGATAGTCCAGTATACACATCAGATAGTCCAGTATACACATCAGATAGTCCAGTATACACATCAGATAGTCCAGTATACACATCAGATAGTCCGGTATACGCATCAGATAGTCCAGTATACACATCAGATAGTCCGGTATACACATCAGATAGTCCGGTATACACATCAGATAGTCCGGTATACACATCAGATAGTCCGGTATACACATCAGATAGTCCGGTATACACATCAGATAGTCCGGTATACACATCAGATAGTCAAGTATACACATCAGATAGTCCAGTATACACATCAGATAGTCAAGTATACACATCAGATAGTCCAGTATACACATCACATAGTCCAGTATATACATCAGATAGTCCAGTATACACATCAGATAGTCCAGTATACACATCAGATAGTCCAGTATACACATCACATAGTCCAGTATACACATCAGATAGTCCAGTATACACATCACATAGTCCAGTATATACATCAGATAGTCCAGTATACACATCAGATAGTCCAGTATACACATCACATAGTCCAGTATACACATCAGATAGTCCAGTATACACATCAGATAGTCCAGTATACACATCAGATAGTCCAGTATATATATCAGATAGTCCAGTATACACATCCAATAGTCCAGTATACACATCACATAGTCCAGTATACACATCACATAGTCCGGTACACACATCAGATAGTCCGGTATACACATCAGATAGTCCGGTATACACATCAGATAGTCCAGTATACACATCACATAGTCCGGTATACACATCAGATAGTCCAGTATACACATCACATAGTCCGGTATACACATCACATAGTCCAGTATACACATCAGATAGTCCAGTATACACATCAGATAGTCCGGTATACACATCAGATAGTCCAGTATACACATCACATAGTCCAGTATACACATCAGATAGTCCAGTATACACATCACATACTCCGGTATACACATCACATAGTCCGGTATACACATCAGATAGTCCAGTATACACATCAGATAGTCCAGTATACACATCAGATAGTCCAGTATACACATCACATAGTCAAGTATACACATCACATAGTCCAGTATACACATCACATAGTCCGGTATACACATCAGATAGTCCAGTATACACATCAGATAGTCCAGCACACACATCAGATAGTCCAGTATATACATCAGATAGTCCAGTATATACATCAGATAGTCCAGTATACACATCAGATAGTCCAGTATACACATCAGATAGTCCAGTATACACATCAGATAGTCCGGTATACACATCAGATAGTCCGGTATACACATCAGATAGTCCGGTATACACATCAGATAGTCCAGTATACAGATCAGATAGTCCAGTATACACATCAGATAGTCCGGTATACACATCAGATAGTCCGGTATACACATCAGATAGTCAAGTATACACATCAGATAGTCCAGTATACACATCAGATAGTCCAATATACACATCACATAGTCCAGTATATACATCAGATAGTCCAGTATACACATCAGATAGTCCAGTATACACATCAGATAGTCCAGTATACACATCACATAGTCCAGTATACACATCAGATAGTCCGGTATACACATCAGATAGTCCAGTATACACATCAGATAGTCCAGTATACACATCACATAGTCCAGTATATACATCAGATAGTCCAGTATACACATCAGATAGTCCAGTATACACATCACATAGTCCAGTATACACATCAGATAGTCCAGTATACACATCAGATAGTCCAGTATACACATCAGATAGTCCAGTATATATATCAGGTAGTCCAGTATACACATCCAATAGTCCAGTATACACATCACATAGTCCAGTATACACATCAGATAGTCCAGTATACACATCACATAGTCCAGTATACACATCACATAGTCCAGTATACACATCACATAGTCCGGTACACACATCAGATAGTCCGGTATACACATCAGATAGTCCGGTATACACATCAGATAGTCCAGTATACACATCACATAGTCCGGTATACACATCAGATAGTCCAGTATACACATCACATAGTCCGGTATACACATCACATAGTCCAGTATACACATCAGATAGTCCAGTATACACATCAGATAGTCCGGTATACACATCAGATAGTCCAGTATACACATCACATAGTCCAGTATACACATCAGATAGTCCAGTATACACATCACATACTCCGGTATACACATCACATAGTCCGGTATACACATCAGATAGTCCAGTATACACATCAGATAGTCCAGTATACACATCACATAGTCCAGTATACACATCACATAGTCCGGTATACACATCAGATAGTCCAGTATACACATCAGATAGTCCAGCACACACATCAGATAGTCCAGTATATACATCAGATAGTCCAGTATATACATCAGATAGTCCAGTATACACATCAGATAGTCCAGTATACACATCAGATAGTCCGGTATACACATCAGATAGTCCGGTATACACATCAGATAGTCCGGTATACACATCAGATAGTCCGGTATACACATCAGATAGTCCGGTATACACATCAGATAGTCCGGTATACACATCAGATAGTCCAGTATACACATCACATAGTCCAGTATACACATCAGATAGTCCGGTATACACATCAGATAGTCCGGTATACACATCAGATAGTCCGGTATACACATCAGATAGTCCGGTATACACATCAGATAGTCCGGTATAAACATCAGATAGTCCGGTATACACATCAGATAGTCCAGTATATACATCAGATAGTCCAGTATACACATCAGATAGTCCGGTATACACATCAGATAGTCCAGTATACACATCAGATAGTCCAGTATACACATCAGATAGTCCAGTATACACATGACATAGTCCAGTATATACATCAGATAGTCCAGTATACACATCAGATAGTCCAGTATACACATCACATAGTCCAGTATACACATCAGATAGTCCAGTATACACATCAGATAGTCCAGTATACACATCAGATAGTCCAGTATATATATCAGATAGTCCAGTATACACATCCAATAGTCCAGTATACACATCACATAGTCCAGTATACACATCACATAGTCCAGTATACACATCACATAGTCCGGTACACACATCAGATAGTCCGGTATACACATCAGATAGTCCGGTATACACATCAGATAGTCCAGTATACACATCACATAGTCCGGTATACACATCAGATAGTCCGGTATACACATCACATAGTCCGGTATACACATCACATAGTCCAGTATACACATCAGATAGTCCAGTATACACATCACATAGTCCAGTATACACATCAGATAGTCCAGTATACACATCACATACTCCGGTATACACATCACATAGTCCGGTATACACATCAGATAGTCCAGTATACACATCAGATAGTCCAGTATACACATCAGATAGTCCAGTATACACATCACATAGTCCAGTATACACATCACATAGTCCAGTATACACATCACATAGTCCGGTATACACATCAGATAGTCCAGTATACACATCAGATAGTCCAGTATACACATCAGATAGTCCAGTATACACATCACATAGTCCAGTATACACATCACATAGTCCAGTATACACATCACATAGTCCGGTATACACATCAGATAGTCCAGTATACACATCAGATAGTCCAGTATACACATCAGATAGTCCAGTATACACATCACATAGTCCAGTATACACATCACATAGTCCAGTATACACATCACATAGTCCGGTATACACATCAGATAGTCCAGTATACACATCAGATAGTCCAGCACACACATCAGATAGTCCAGTATATACATCAGATAGTCCAGTATATACATCAGATAGTCCAGTATACACATCAGATAGTCCAGTATACACATCAGATAGTCCAGTATACACATCAGATAGTCCGGTATACACATCAGCTAGTCCGGTATACACATCAGATAGTCCGGTATACACATCAGATAGTCCAGTATACACATTAGATAGTCCAGTATACAGATCAGATAGTCCAGTATACACATCAGATAGTCCGGTATACACATCAGATAGTCCGGTATACACATCAGATAGTCAAGTATACACATCAGATAGTCCAGTATACACATCAGATAGTCCAATATACACATCACATAGTCCAGTATATACATCAGATAGTCCAGTATACACATCAGATAGTCCAGTATACACATCATATAGTCCAGTATACACATCACATAGTCCAGTATACACATCAGATAGTCCGGTATACACATCAGATAGTCCAGTATACACATCAGATAGTCCAGTATACACATCAGATAGTCCAGTATACACATCACATAGTCCAGTATATACATCAGATAGTCCAGTATACACATCAGATAGTCCAGTATACACATCACATAGTCCAGTATACACATCAGATAGTCCAGTATACACATCGGATAGTCCAGTATACACATCAGATAGTCCAGTATATATATCAGGTAGTCCAGTATACACATCCAATAGTCCAGTATACACATCACATAGTCCAGTATACACATCACATAGTCCAGTATACACATCACATAGTCCGGTACACACATCAGATAGTCCGGTATACACATCACATAGTCCGGTATACACATCAGATAGTCCAGTATACACATCACATAGTCCGGTATACACATCAGATAGTCCAGTATACACATCACATAGTCCGGTATACACATCACATAGTCCAGTATACACATCAGATAGTCCAGTATACACATCAGATAGTCCGGTATACACATCAGATAGTCCAGTATACACATCACATAGTCCAGTATACACATCAGATAGTCCAGTATACACATCACATACTCCGGTATACACATCACATAGTCCGGTATACACATCAGATAGTCCAGTATACACATCAGATAGTCCAGTATACACATCAGATAGTCCAGTATACACATCACATAGTCCAGTATACACATCACATAGTCCAGTATACACATCACATAGTCCGGTATACACATCAGATAGTCCAGTATACACATCAGATAGTCCAGCACACACATCAGATAGTCCAGTATATACATCAGATAGTCCAGTATATACATCAGATAGTCCAGTATACACATCAGATAGTCCAGTATACACATCAGATAGTCCGGTATACACATCAGATAGTCCGGTATACACATCAGATAGTCCGGTATACACATCAGATAGTCCGGTATACACATCAGATAGTCCGGTATACACATCAGATAGTCCGGTATACACATCAGATAGTCCTGTATACACATCAGATAGTCCGGTATACACATCAGATAGTCCGGTATACACATCAGATAATCCGGTATACACATCAGATAGTCCAGTATACACATCACATAGTCCAGTATACATATCAGATAGTCCAGTATACACATCAGATAGTCCAGTATACACATCAGATAGTCCGGTATACACATCAGATAGTCCGGTATACACATCACATAGTCCGGTATACACATCAGATAGTCCAGTATACACATCAGATAGTCCAGTATACACATCAGATAGTCCAGTATACACATCACATAGTCCAGTATACACATCACATAGTCCAGTATACACATCACATAGTCCAGTATACACATCAGATAGTCCGGTATACACATAAGATAGTCCGGTATACACATCAGATAGTCCAGTATACACATCACATAGTCCAGTATACACATCAGATAGTCCAGTATACACATCACATAGTCCAGTATACACATCACATAGTCCAGTATACACATCACATAGTCCAGTATACACATCAGATAGTCCGGTATACACATAAGATAGTCCGGTATACACATCAGATAGTCCGGTATACACATCAGATAGTCCAGAATACACATCAGATAGTCCAGTATACACATCAGATAGTCCAGTATACACATCAGATAGTCCGGTATACACATCAGATAGTCCAGTATACACATCAGATAGTCGAGTACACACATCAGATAGTCCAGTATACACATCAGATAGTCCAGTATACACATCAGATAGTCCAGTATACACATCAGATAGTCCAGTATACACATCAGATTCTCCAGTATACACATCAGATAGTCCAGTATACAGATCAGAAAGTCCAGCACACACATCAGATAGTCCAGTATATACATCAGATAGTCCAGTATATACATCAGATAGTCCAATATACACATCAGATAGTCCAGTATACACATCAGATAGTCCAGTATACACATCAGATAGTCCAGTATACACATCAGATAGTCCAGTATACACATCAGATAGTTCAGTATACACATCAGATAGTCCAGTATACACATCAGATAGTCCAGTATACACATCAGATAGTCCAGTATACACATCACATAGTCCAGTATACACATCACATAGTCCAGTATACACATCAGATAGTCCAGTACACACATCACAAAGTCCAGTATACACATCAGATAGTCCAGTACACACATCACATAGTCCGCCAGTTCTACATCACAGGGTTCGGCACTGGCATAATGTGGTCCCCTTAGCATGACACCATCATAGGTTGCATAGGTTTAAGAAGAATCCTGTTCTATATTATGGTAAAACCTTCTTTCCTCTAGATGTAGAGGCAGCCAGCTTGTCATGGTTACAGATCTCTGACATATTTCTAATGAAAATGGGCTTTTTATTTTATAATTGGAAGTCTTCATCTACCCCCCGATTAGTTGGTACCAAGTCTGTACAGTAAGTTTGAACGGACTGTAACAACTAAGGGTGCGTTCAGACGGCCGTTTGCCCACGTTTTTTTTTTAATCCCTGTTTCAGATGCGTTTTTGCAGATTGTAAACGGATTAAAAACGGTTTTAAAAAAATTTCATTCATGTCAATGGGATTTTGTTACAATCCGTTTACATCCGTGTGCACCCATTTGCACTCATTTCCGTTTTTTTCATGGAAGAATAAAACAGCACATGCAGTATTTTTTCTTCCGTGAAAAAGACGGAAGAAAACACGGACATCATAATTTTAACATTGAAGTCTATGGCAAACGGATGAACCTTTAATGTCATCCATTTGCACCCGGGTTTAAAATATCCATAATTACATCTGAGCATGCTCAGAAGAGGTGACATCAGCAGACTCATACAGTGTTGTTGGACTACTACTACTCTCATCGTGGAAACAAGTCTGTTCCATGATGGGAGTAGTAATTCCCCGGCTGCAGGAGTCTGCTGGCGGCTGGGGAGGCTACATTAGTGCTTGTACTACTACCCCCATCATGGAACAGACTCTGTTTCATGATGGGGGTAGTAGTACAGGGGCTGAGGGATTGATCGCACCGGGTCTCACTTCTGAGATCCGATGCGATTGGAAGTTATTAAGCAGGGGAGCGGGCGGCATGGTCCGCAACCCTGCAATCACCGATGTACTGTATTTTACTTTCATTTTTAAATTCCCCGCAGGGAGCTCTGAATGGCCCTGAGGAGCCAATCAGGGCTCCCTGCGGGGATTTTTAAAATGGACAATGTATATTAAAAGCGCAGTGGGGGGCAAGATATATAGCGCTATATATCTAGCCCCCCAGCGCATTTATAAAGATATAACTAGAGATGAGCGAATCGAAGTTGACAAACCCAAATTCATACGAATTTCATGAAAAATTTGATTCGCAACTAATGCGAATATCGCCGCGATTCGATCGCGCGAATCGCTTCATTAAACTCCATTTTACAGCGTTCCAGGCTATTGGAGACATAAGATGGCGGATCCACATGTGAATACATGGAGCAGGGGATTATGGGAGGGCAGAAAATAGCGGCGGGAATGAAGGTAGGCGGGCTGATCCAGAACCACATGTGAGATGCAGCCTATCAGTGTTCACTGACCCCTGTGATGTCACAGCCCCTATATAATCGGCGGCCATCTTGCCTCTCTTCATTTCATCTATGCAGTCAGATGGAGAGGACGGGACTGTGTGTGAATAGCTCATACCACAGCGTTACACTGCAACTGCTAGTCACATCAGCATTAGGGAAAGGCAGGAGTGCAGAGTGCTGTGCTGTTACTCTGAGAAGGATCATTGATTGCTAAACCTCCTATTCACGTTATAGAGCATTGCAGCAGAGAGGGGCAGATAGCTGTCAGCTGCCTCATACAGATCTCCAAGCTGCCGGAACTTTATCAACCATCTTATCTCCTCATTTTTCAGCCCAATTGAGTTTTTTTTTTGCTCCACAAATCTTCTGCTGCTCAGAATTGTGTGACAGAGTGCAATTTAGGGTTTAATTACTATATTTTTTGTTTTTTGTGGTGCTGCACTGTTGGGTCCTGCTGCTGTTCAGAAATACGTGATTGTTCAGTGGACTGTAGTGCATTTGCACCATTTTGTACCTGTTAATCTGTCAAGGGGCTACATACTGTGCAAGTCCAAACAATAGTGTAACGCCGAGCGCTCCGGGCCCCGCTTCCCATCCGGAGCGCTCGCGGCGTTACTCTCCTGCTTGCAGCGCCCCTGTCAGCGAGTCTGACCGGGAGCGCTGCTCTTTATCCCTCGGCGGGGATGCGATACCCGTGGCGGGACGTGCCCGCCCACGGGTTGCATCCCGTGTCACTCACCGGCCCCGTCCTTCTGCTTAGTCCCGTAGTCCCGGCGCACACGGCCCCGCTCTGTAGGGCGGGTGCGCGCGCGCCGGGTCTCTCTGATTTAAAGTGCCAGTGCACCATTAATTGGTGCCTGGCCCAATTAGTTCCTAACACTCCCTACACTATATAAACCCACTTCCCCTTCCTGTCCCTGCCGGATCTTGTTGCCTTGTGCCCTGAGATAGCGTTTCTGTGTGTTGCATTGCCTGTGTATCCAGACCCTTGCCATTGCCCCTGACTACGAACCGTTGCTGCCTGCCCAGACCTTCTGCTACGTCCGACCTTGCTCTTGCCTTGTCCTTGTGTACCGCGCCTGTCTCAGCTGTCAGTGAGGTTGAGTTGCTATCGGGTGGAACGACCTGGGGGTTACCTGCCGCTGCAAGTCCATCCCGCTTTGTGGCGGGCTCTGGTGAAAATCAGTAACCCCTTAGATTCCGTTCCCCTGGTACGGCCCACGTCATCACCTCACTGACACAGAGGATCCACCACCCGTGTCCTCCCCCCATACCAGTCCGGATCCTGACAAATAGTATTCACCGGCTGTTTTTTTTTTTTTTAATATAGAGTTTTTTCTGCGTATAGTTACGCATATTACTGCCCTCATCAGTGCATACCGCATAGGTACATCCAAGTATTGTACCATTTAGTACCTGTTGATCTGTCAAGGTGCTCCATACCGTCAAAGTCCAAACAATAGTATCCACCGGCTGGTGTTTTACAAAAATACAGAGTTTTTTCTGCGTATAGTTACGCATATTACTGCCCTCATCAGTGCATACCGCATAGGTACATCCAAGTATTGTACCATTTAGTACCTGTTGATCTGTCAAGGTGCTCCATACCGTCAAAGTCCAAACAATAGTATCCACCGGCTGGTGTTTTACAAAAATACAGAGTTTTTTCTGCATATAGTTACGCATATTACTGCCCTCATCAGTGCATACCGCATAGGTACATCCAAGTATTGTACCATTTAGTACCCGTTGATCTGTCAAGGGGCTCCATACCGTCAAAGTCCAAACAATAGTATTTACTGGCTGGTGTTTTACAAAAATACAGAGTTTTTTCTGCATATAGTTACGCATATTACTGCCCTCATCAGTGCATACCGCATAGGTGCATCCAAGTATTTTACCATTTAATACCTCTTAATCTGTCAAGGTGCTCCATACCATCAAAGTCCAAACAATAGTATTCACCGGCTGGTGTTTTCCAAAAATACTTCGTTTTTCTGAGTATAGTTACGCATATTACTGCCCTCATCAGTGCATACTGCATAGGTACATCCAAGTATTGTACCATTTAGTTCCTGTTAAGCTGTCAAGGTGCTCCATAATGTCAAAGTCCAAACAATAGTATTCACCGGCTGGTGTTTTACAAAAATACTGTCAGCATCAGCGGGGTTAACAGGTGCTGACAAGGTATTGTTTGCTAGGTTGCCGGGTTACGCCCTGCTGCCTGAGTGGCCAGCTACTGATTGACCACATGTGCATCTCCCTATATCACCAGGCATCAGACACTGGGAAGATGCCTGTGAAAGCGGTCATTACCCGAGTAGCTAGCAATCCCTTATTTTCTTGTATACCCGGCAACTTGACTTTTGGCTTCTTATCTGACTTCTCTTTGGTTATAGCGATTCGGCACCTCTTCCCACTCCTGGCTTGACTCGGTTTGACTGACATCGACTTTATGTGTGTATGTTTAGTTTGTCTTTGTTAGTTGCTTGTTTCCCTGTTGCTCCTGACAACTGACAGGATTGTATTTTATTGTGTTGACATTTGACTCCCCTCACTTATTTAGGAAGGGATTGTCGACCAGATGCCGATCTATCATTTAGGATAGGCGGACAAGTAGGCAGGGACAGGGGTGCGGGTGAGCTTAGCGAGCACTCCTTCCCTGCCCATACGTGACATTTTCACAGCCCCAAACTACTACCTGCATCTGCTAGGATGGAAGCAATGACTGCTTTAGTTGAGCAAATGCAGGGATTAACCCTTTCAGTACAATCTCTTGCTGAGAGGGTTCAGGCTCAGGAGACAGCTAATGGTCAGTCGGTGGTCTGTCCAGCTGTTTCAAGTGACCCTAAAATTAATTTTCCTGACCATTTTTCAGGTGAACGAAAAAAATTTGTTGTTTTCAGAGAGAGTTGCAAGCTATATTTTCGCATGAGACCACAGTCTACTAGCACAGAGGACCAGAGAGTAGGACTTATATTATCTTTGTTGCAAGGAGACCCTCAAGAGTGTGCTTTCTCCTCACCTTCCTCAGCTCCTGAATTAAGTTCAGTGGATGCTTTCTTTTCTGCTTTGGGCCTTCTTTATGATGAGCCAGACCGTGCAGCCTTTGCAGAATCGCAGCTAGTCAATCTTAAGCAGGGAAAGTGTACCGCGCCTGTCTCAGCTGTCAGTGAGCTTGAGTCGCTATCGGGTGGAACGATCTGGGAGTTACCTTCCGATGCAAGTCCATCACGCTTTGCGGCAGGCTCTGGTGAAAACTAGTAACCCCTTAGATTCTGTTCCCCTGGTACGGCCCACGCCATCGCCTCACTGACACAGAGGATCCACTAACCGTGTCCTCCCCGCATACCAGTCCAGATCCTGACACTACTATCTGGATGAGAGGTGACTAGGGGTGAACTAGACAATAAGGACCCGACGTCCTAGGGACTTTGACTAAGGGGACCTATATACAGATGTACCAGATAGGATACGGTACCGGGACACCACACAGTGGCCATACCTCAGGTGGTGTAGAGGATAACCACGCCCTGGCATCATGAACACTAAGGGTTAATACCATCTGCCCTAAGGGAAAACAACATCTGCCCTTCCAACACCCTCTACCACATTAACACCTATTGATTAAAAAATACTGCTTTGAAGTGCATTGAAACATTTACATATTGTAGCATTGGAAGGGGAACATGCAAAATTCTTAAAAGGGGGGTAGAGGGGCACTGGGGGTTACTGGCCACCATGCTTCACTGTAGAGATTGTATTGGGCAGGTGATGGGCAGTGCCTGGTTTCCCCAGACATGATGCTGCCCCCACCATGATCACTGTAGGGATGGTATTGGGTAGGTGATGGGCAGTGTCTGGTTTCCTCCAGACATGATGCTTCCCCCACCATGATCACTGTAGGGATGGTATTGGGCAGGTGATGGGCAGTGCCTGATTTCACACAGACATGATGCTGCCCCCACCATGATCACTGAAGGGATGGTATTGGGCAGGTGATGGGCAGTGCCTGGTTTCACCCAGACATGATGCTGCCCCCATCATGATCACTGTAGGGATGGTATTGGGCATGTGATGGGCAGTGCCTGGTTTCCTCCAGACATGATGCTGCCCCAACCACTGTAGGGATGGTATTGGGTAGGTGATGGGCAGTGTCTGGTTTCCTTCAGACATGATGCTGCCCCCACCATGATCACTGTAGGGATGGTATTGGGCAGGTGATGGGCAGTGCCTGGTTTCCTCCAGACATGATGTTGTCCCCACCATGATCACTGTATAGATGGTAATTGGCAGGTTATAAGCAGTGCCTGGTTTCCCCCAGACATGATGCTGCCCCCACCATGATCACTGTAGGGAAGGTATTGGGCAGGTGATGGGCAGTGCCTGGTTTCCTCTAGACATGATGCTGCCCCCACCATGATCACTGTAGGGATGGTATTGGGCAGGTGATGGGCAGTGACTGGTTTCCCCCAGACATGATGCTGCCCCCACCATGATCACTGTAGGGATGGTATTGGGCAGGTGATGGACAGTAACTGGTTTCCTCTAGTCATGATGCTTAGAATTGAGGCCAAATGGTTAAATCTTGGTTTCATCAGACCAGAGAATCTTGTTTCTCCAAGCTTGAGAGTTCTTAAGGGGCTTTTGTTGTAAACTCAGGGCAGCTTTCATGTGTTATTACTGAGGAGTGACATCTTTTGGGCCAATCTACCAGATTGGTGGAGGCTGCAGTGATGATTGACCTTCTAGAAGTTTCTCTTATTTACACAAAGGATCTTTGAAGCTCAGACAGAGTGACCATTGGTTTCTTGGTCACCTTTCTTACCAAGACCCTTCTCCCCCCGATTACTTAGTTTGGTGGGGCAGCAGCTCTAGGAAGAGCCCTGGCACGCCCTGGCATCACAAACACTAAGGGTTAATACCATCTGCCCTAAGGGAAAACAACATCTGCCCTTCCAACACCCTCTACCACATTAACAACTATTGATTAAAAAATACTGCTTTGAAGTGCATTGAAACATTTACATATTGTAGCATTGGAAGGGGAACATGCAAAATTCTTAAAAGGGGGGTAGAGGGGCACTGGGGGTTACTGGCCACCATGCTTCACTGTAGAGATGGTATTGGTCAGGTGATGGGCAGTGCCTGGTTTCCACCAAACATGATGCTGTCCCCACCATGATCACTGTAGGGATGGTATTGGGCAGGTGATGGGCAGTCCCTGGTTTCCTCCAGACATGATGCTGCCCCCACCATGATCACTGTAGGGATGGTATTGGGCAGGTGATGGGCAGTGCCTGGTTTCCCCCAGACATGATGCTGCCCCCACCATGATCACTGTAGGGATGGTATTGGGCAGGTAATGGGCAGTACCTGGTTTCCTCCAGACATGATGCTGCCCCCACCACGATCACTGTAGGGAGGGTATTGGGCAGGCGATGGGCAGTGCCTGGTTTCCTCCAGACATGATGCTGCCCCCACCATGATCACTGTAGGGATGGTATTGGGCAGGTGATGGGCAGTGCCTGGTTTCCTCCAGACATGATGTTGCCCCCACCATGATCACTGTAGGGATGGTATTGGGCAGGTGATGGGCAGTGCCTGGTTTCCTCCAGACATGATGCTGCCCCCACCATGATCACTGTAGGGATGGTATTGGGCAGGTGATGGGCAGTGCCTGGTTTCCTCCAGACATGATGCTGCCCCCACCATGATCACTGTAGGGATGGTATTGGGCAGGTGATGGGCAGTGCCTGGTTTCCTCCAGACATGATGTTGTCCCCACCATGATCACTGTATAGATGGTATTGGGCAGGTGATGAGCAGTGCCTGGTTTCCCCCAGACATGATGCTGCCCCCACCATGATCACTGTAGAGATGGTATTGGGCAGGTGATGGGCAGTGCCTGGTTTCCCCCAGACATGATGCTGCCCCCACCATGATCACTGTAGGGATGGTATTGGGCAGGTAATGGGCAGTACCTGGTTTCCTCCAGACATGATGCTGCCCCCACCACGATCACTGTAGGGAGGGTATTGGGCAGGCGATGGGCAGTGCCTGGTTTCCTCCAGACATGATGCTGCCCCCACCATGATCACTGTAGGGATGGTATTGGGCAGGTGATGGGCAGTGCCTGGTTTCCTCCAGACATGATGTTGCCCCCACCATGATCACTGTAGGGATGGTATTGGGCAGGTGATGGGCAGTGCCTGGTTTCCTCCAGACATGATGCTGCCCCCACCATGATCACTGTAGGGATGGTATTGGGCAGGTGATGGGCAGTGCCTGGTTTCCTCCAGACATGATGCTGCCCCCACCATGATCACTGTAGGGATGGTATTGGGCAGGTGATGGGCAGTGCCTGGTTTCCTCCAGACATGATGTTGTCCCCACCATGATCACTGTATAGATGGTATTGGGCAGGTGATGAGCAGTGCATGGTTTCCCCCAGACATGATGCTGCCCCCACCATGATCACTGTAGAGATGGTATTGGGCAGGTGATGGGCAGTGCCTGGTTTCCTCCAGACATGATCCTGCCACCACCATGATCACTGAAGGGATGGTATTGGGCAGGTGATGGGCAGTACCTGGTTTCCTCCAGACATGATGCTGCCCCCACCATGATGCTGCCCCACCATGATCACTGTAGGAATGGTATTGGGCAGGTGATGGGCAGTGCCTGGTTTCCTCTAGTCATGATGCTTAGAATTGAGGCCAAATGGTTAAATCTTGGTTTCATCAGACCAGAGAATCTTGTTTCTCAAAGCTCTAGAGTTCTTAAGGGGCTTTTGTTGTAAACTCAGGGCAGCTTTCATGTGTTATTACAGAGGAGTGACATCTTTTGGGCCAATCTACCAGGTGGAGGCTGCAGTGATGATTGACCTTCTAGAAGTTTCTCTTATTTACACAAAGGATCTTTGAAGCTCAGACAGAGTGACCATTGGTTTCTTGGTCACCTTTCTTACCAAGACCCTTCTCCCCCCCGATTACTTAGTTTGGTGGTGGTGGGGGGCAGCTCTAGGAAGAGTCCTGATTGTTCCAAACTTCCTCTGTGTAAGAATCAAGGAGGACACTGAGCTGTTGGGAACTTTCAGTGCAGCATGTTTTGTCCCCTTCTCCAGATCTGTTCCTCCACACAATCCTGTCTCTGAGCTCTACAGGCAGCTCTTTCCCACTCATGGCTTGGTTTATGCTCTGATATACATTGTCAGCTGTGAGACCTTATATAGACAAGTCTGTATCTTCCCAAATCCTGTCCAATCAGCTGAATTAACCCCAGGTGACTCCAACCAAGGTGGTGAAACATGTCAGAGATTAACAAGAAAAATGAGAGAAGCCAGAGATGAATTTCAAGTGTCATAGCAAAGGGTATGAATACTTATGCCCATTCAGCATTTTAGTTTTTCACTTTTAATCGGATTAGCAAAATAATTATAAAATTCTGTTTTCACATTTTCATTATGGGGTATGGAGGGAAAACTTGAATTTGTATTGATTTAAGTGCAAAGCCTTAAAATAACAAAATGTGATAAAAAGGGAATGAAGTGGAAAGAAACCTCTTTTTGCTTGTGTATTGTAGTTTTCTTGTTATTCCATAAGGACATATCTATGTGCGCTGTGCGGCTGCATTCTCTTGTGGGATATTAGTGATGTACAGGGAAGGAGCGCAATTTCGATGTCAGAACTGATCTATGAATCTGCTCATCCAGTGGAATCCATTGGGGATCGGGGAGCAGATATATAGCGCTCAGCCCCTCACTCCTGTATACTGCTCTCTGCACTATGCAGATTATTGCTGGAAGAGGAAAGACTCATGTGATCGTCATACAGTAAGTAGAGGAAACTGATCACTAGCTGCGGAGCCGTCATGGACCTGTAGTTCTTAAAGTAAAGGGTAAAGCGTAGGGATAGGGACCTATGAGGACTGTTCTAGAATGTAGTATAGACAGTAGTTATCAGAGTTGTGTCTTGGGGCAGACATACAGTATAGTCTGTACACTACATAGGGTCTGAGAGTGGAGGCTAAAAAGTATTTTAGATGCGTGTGTATAGTGTGGTGATATTTTTGCAATCTATGGGTGATTATTATCAATATTATGTATATTATTATTATTATTAATATTATTAATAATATCCTATTGTTGGAAAGTAATTTTGTCACACACCTAAGCTAACTTATACCCCTGAGGACTCTACAATACGCAAGGGAAAACACATGGGGTGATTGTAGGGCTGGGCGGTATACCGGTTCATATGGAATACCGAAATTTTTGTGTTGCACGATATAAATTTTTCCCCATATCGCAATACCGGTTGGGCCCCTCCCCCTTGGGAATGAATGAATTATCAGCCCAGCGCTGCGCTGTCCCCACATCGGGGAACTAATCATATGTGACCCGCCAGCGCTGTTCTGCTCCCCCACCACCAAATCATGTTACCCACCAGCGCTGTTCTGCTTCCCCCCACCAAATCATGTGACCCGCCAGCGCTGTTCTGCTCCCCCACCACCAAATCATGTTACCCGCCAGCGCTGTTCTGCTTCCCCCCACCAAATCATGTGACCCGCCAGCCCTGTTCTGCTTCCCCCACCACCAAATCATGTTACCCACCAGCGCTGTTCTGCTTCCCCCCACCAAATCATGTGACCCACCAGCGCTGTTCTGCTTCCCCCCACCAAATCATGTTACCCGCCAGCGCTGTTCTGCTCCCCCCAAATCATGTGACCCACCAGCACTGTTCTGCTCCCCCCCACCAAATCATGTTACCCGCCAGCGCTGTTCTGCTTCCCCCCACCAAATCATGTTACCCGCCAGCGCTGTTCTGCTCCCCCCAAGTCATGTTACCCACCAGCGCTGTTCTGCTTCCCCCCACCAAATCATGTTACCCACCAGCGCTGTTCTGCTTCCCCCCACCAAATCATGTTACCCGCCAGCGCTGTTCTGCTTCCCCCCACCAAATCATGTGACCCGCCAGCGCTGTTCTGCTCCCCCCAAATCATGTTACCCACCAGCACTGTTCTGCTTCCCCCCACCAAATCATGTTACCCGCCAGCGCTGTTCTGCTCCCCCCAAATCATGTTACCCGCCAGCGCTGTTCTGCTCCCCCCAAATCATGTTACCCGCCAGCGCTGTTCTGCTCCCCCCAAATCATGTTACCCACCAGCGCTGTTCTGCTCCCCCCCAATTAATGATCAGCCCAGCAGGGTACTACTCACATATGTCACCCGCAAGCACTGCCCTCCTCCTCTTTGTTGCGGGCCGCTGGCGCTGGAACACTATACTGTACGGCAGTGGTCTCCAACCTGCGGACCTCCAGTTGTTGCAAAACTACACCTCCCAGCATGGCCCGAACAGCCAACGGCTGGGAGTTGTAGTTTTGCAACAGCTGGAGGGCCGCAGGTTTGAGACCACTGCTGTACGCTGTATCCCTATGCCCGGGCTGGCTGCAAAAGATAAAGAAAATAAACTTTAACTTACCTACGTCGGCCTCACGCTGTTCCTTGGGACTGGAAAGTCGGACAGCCATCAGCCTATCACCGGCCGCAGTGATGTCCCGCCTCGGCTATTGATAGGCTGAGCCCACTGTCATGTAAGGAGCTCTGGCCGGCTTCTTACATGACAGTGCGTTTAACCTATCACTGGCCGGGGCGGGACATCACTGCGGCCGGTGATAGGCTGACGGCTGTCCGACGTTCCAGTCCCAAGGAACAGCGTGAGGCCGACGTAGGTAAGTTAAAGTTTATTTTCTTTATCTTTTGCAGCCCGGGCATAGGGATACAGCGTACAGCAGTGGTCTCCAACCTGCAGCCCTCCAGCTGTTGCAAAACTACAACTCCCAGCATGCCCGGACAGCCGTTGGCTGTCCGGGCATGCTGGGAGTTGTAGTTTTGCAACATCTGGAGGTCCGCAGGTTGGAGACCACTGGCGTACAGTATAGCGTTCCAGCGCCAGCGGCCCGCAACAAAGAGGAGGCGGGCAGTGACATATGTGAGTAGTAACCCGCTGGGCTGATCATTAATTGGGGGGGGAGCAGAACAGCGCCGGCGGGTAACATCATTTTGGGGGGGTAGCAGAACAGCGCTCGCAGGTCACATGATTTGGGGGGGGGGGGGTGAAAGAAATACCGTTATATACCATGGAACCGCCATAAGTTGCAAAAATACCATGATACACCTATTTGTTCATACCGCCCAGCTCTAGGTGATTATTTTTTCTAGGTTAAGAATAAGGGGTAGAGTGAGGGCAGAGGTC
Organism: Hyla sarda; assembly: GCF_029499605.1. Taxonomy (NCBI): domain Eukaryota; kingdom Metazoa; phylum Chordata; class Amphibia; order Anura; family Hylidae; genus Hyla; species Hyla sarda. The sequence continues at coordinate 10,771,328 of NC_079190.1, read as the reverse complement.
GCCCTTTTTTAGGACAAGTGCTCCAACACTGTAGGTTCACAACACTATAGAATATAACCACACAAGACACTACTGTATGTAATGTGATATTTAAATAGGTTAGACAATTCCGCACATGGCAATATGACATAATCAATGTACTGATACATTCCAATGTACCAGGTATGAAGTTTTGGGGATGGAGGTAAAAGGGTTGGGCCACCTTTAATATATTTTCTCAATAAATCTCTGTGATTATAAACGTATTACTCGCACATACTGTGAGGCTTCTCATTCTCCTTCATTACTACGCTCCACTCTTGCTCGGTCTTTGGTCCCTGGATGCAGCCTGACGCCTCATTGTCAATACATGGCTGCCTATGGAGGAGCACGTATACGCGTCACCATGCCTCCTCCATGGCAGTACCCTGCACTAAAGCAATTAGCACAAGCAAAGCGGAGTAGGCAGAGTGACGTAATCAAGTAATTATACTCGAAGCATAGTTATATACTGGAAGCATGGTCTGGGGCTCAGGCTAGCAGATAACACGTTTTTAGAATGAATATATAGAATTTAGGTCCCATTTTCTTTGGCAGTTTCATTGCAAGCATGTGTACTGACTAAGGCTGCATTCACACCACGTTTTGTACATACGGGTGCCGGTTCCGGCGGGGGGAGTGGCAAACCAGACGGTCCCGTACCCCGGTCGGATCAGCCCGTGACTCCATTTACTTTAATGACCCGACCGGAGTCAAACGGTGACTCCGGTCGGCTCGGTTTTGACTCGTATGCGGTTTTGGACCGGACCTAAAACCGTAGTAAACTACAGTTTTTTGGTCGAAACTGAGCCGACCGGAGTCACCGTTTGACTCCGGTCGGGTCATTAAAGTAAATGGAGTCATGGGCTGATCCGGCTGGGGTAAGGGAGCGCCCGGTTTGCCCCTCCCCCCAGCCGGAACCGGCACCCGTATGTACAAAACGTAGTGTGAATGCACACTAAGTATGTTTTTTGCACTTTTGATGATGTTGCCAGTAAATGTAGACACAGTCTAAATAGATTATGTTTTACAGTAGAGGGCCTTCAGACCCTTCTGTCCTCCTCCAGAACCCTTTGTCCTCCTCCAGGCCCCTCTGACTCCAGTTTACATACCCCTCTGTCCCCTTCTTAGACTTATTTGTCCTGCTCAAGACCCCTTTGTCTCCCCAAGACACACCTGGATTCAGGATGGCTGTGTCTCTATAGGCAGGCTGCAGTTGCTATCCTAGGGTTTCTGGTGGGAGGGCAGAGGAGCTTGCGGTAGGCTACTTGAGGCAATGGCATATAGGTAGTACTAGTGGGGTGCTGTGACTAAAGTGAAGTTTGTGGCGCCAGTGTAGTGTTAACTTCCACACTTCAAGAATGGTAGCTTACTGGGCCAAGCACTGAGGGAATAATGAACACAGATGCAAGGTTACGAAAACTACTCAATTTTACTCAGGAACTTGCAAAACAAACAGAAACAGTTTAACATGTAGTGCAAAGTTTGCTGAAAAATGCTTTAGGGATCACAGTCGCTTCTAGGCACTATGGGACTTGTAGCAGATGCTACTTTCTCCCAGCCAATTCCATTTAAATTCCTATGTAGTATGACGTCCTCCACATGAGATCTTATCTTGGATATTTTCCATATTCTTGTCTTTCCTGGTGGAAAAACTATTTAGGCAGGGAACGCCCACACTCTTTATGGCAAAACATATGGTCCTAGGCATTAAAGCCTTCTTGTAGTAGCCATCATATAGCAGGAACAGGTGGACTGGTAACAGTTGTAGTAGCCAGTATACAGCAGGTTTAAAAACTGAGGTTGGAAGTAGCAGCAGCATGGGTAATGGCAGACTAAAGATATGTAGTAGTCACCGTACAGCAGGGGGTTTAAAAACTTTTTTAAACATTTTTCAAAATTGTTAAAGCCTAGCTGGAAGTATCAGCAGCAAGGGTGATGGTGAACCATAGGGCCTTGTAGTATCCAACAATCAGCAGGAGGAGACAGATTGGTAGTAGGCAGTGTACACCAGGAGAAGGCGGCGGACTGGTAAGAGTTTTAGTAGTATCCAGTGTAGAGCAGGAGGTTTAAGAACTAAGGTTTTAAAAAAGAAATGTAAATGAGGTTTTTCCAATTTTGGCCTGAAGGTACTTATAATGGCAAGCGTTCAGCAGATGTTTAAAGGGGTATTCCAGGAAAAAATAAATTTTTTAATATGCTACAGGGGCTGTAAAGTTAGTGTAGTTCATAATATAGTGTCTGTACTAGAGATGAGCGAAGTTGCAGTAATTCGATTCGTCATGAACTTCACGGCTCGGCAGTTGCTGACTTTAGCCTCCATAAATTAGTTCAGCTTTCAGGTTCTCTGGTGGGCTGGAAAAGGTGGATACAGTCCAAAGAGTGTGCATTTTGGAGTTTGGTGACATTATGTCCAATTTGCTTTTTTCCTCCCCTTTTTGGTTTAGTTCCAATACACACAAAGGGAATAAACATGTGTATAGCAAAACATGTGTTACTGCAATCCTTTCCTGTGAGAAATACTTCATTTTCTTGAAAAATTTCAGGGGTGCCAACATTTACGGCCATGACTGTAGAATATATATATATATATATATATGTAATGGCGCTTTAGATATCTAATGCATGTTCAATCTGCATGCTTTTTGTTGCGCTGTTATTCTTACAACTAGATAGATATACTGAGTTTTTGATTAAACCAAAATGATACATACGTACAGCCGCTTTAGATGGCTAATGCGTGTTTAATGTACATGCGTTTTATTGGGCTATCTCACAACCAGGTAGATTTTCTGTGTGTTCGAATAAACCAAGATTATACATACAGGTGTTGTAGAAAGCTAATGTGTGTTCAATGTCCAGACCTTTTATTGTGCTGCTAGATATACTGAGTGTTCAAATAAACCACGAATATATATGTACAGGTACATTAGAAGACCAATGCATGTTCAATGTATGTTTTTTTTCTCTCTCGCTGTTATCTTACAACCAGAGCAAATTCAAAAACAAAAAATGGAGCTACTCAAAGATGTGTAAAAAAATATATATAATTTTATTTTATAAGACAAGTGCAAAAGGAGGAATGATCAACAATAGGGTGGCATCACCAGGACTACATAATAATATAAGAACAATATAAGGTCATTCAAAAAATACAGATAGAGGGTATATAGTATATAACGTATGTCAAGTATGTCAAGACAGACAGTTATACAGAAACATCCTATATCCACAACCTTTTACGTAGCAAAATGCAATAACTACTCAAGTAAAGGTATATACAAGCACAAAGATAAGTGTATGAGCCAAATACCAACCAAGAATATTAAGCTGTGATACAAGTTCTGGGATAGCGCTTCCCCAACACATGTTTCGGTCTGGAGACTTTCATCCAGGATGAAGTCTCTTATTGGCCTGAGAGCTGATTAATGCATTAACCAGCAAATCACTGTACAACCTAGAGTCATCATGTGATGGTTGCGATAGTTGTGATCTGTTTATCTGTCTCAACATGATTGATAGCTGACTCTGACACTGACACTGAATAAGACTTACCGTATTTTCCGCCGTATAAGACGCACTTTTTCTTCCCCAAAACTGGGGGGGGGGGGAAAGTCGGTGCGTCTTATACGGCGAATACACCCCCTATCGCGGCGGTCCCTGCGGCCATCAACGGCCCGGGACCCGCGGCTAATACAGGACATCACCGATCGCGGTGATTCCCTGTATTAACCCTTCAGACGCGGCGATCAAAGCTGACCGCCGCGTCTGAAGGGAAAGTGACACTAACCCGGCTGTTCAGTCGGGCTGTTCGGGACCGCCGCGATCTCACCGCGGCGGTCCCGAACAGCCTGACTGAATAGCCGGGTTAGTGCTTAGAGGACACTGGGAGGGACCTTACCTGCCTCCTCAGTGTCTTCTCCGTTCAGGGATCCCCTGTATGGCCGGCGCTCTCCTTCCTCGTCGTACGTGCGTCGGCGTGCGTAACGACGTGATGGCGGCGACGGAGAGCGAGGATACACGGCCCGCAGCAGAGACGTTCCGGAGCGACGGGGACAGCGATGGAGCGACATCCAGGGCAGCGGTGACGGGTCCGGAGCGGCGGGGACACGTGAGTATTACCTCCTATGCAGTGGTCTTCAATCTGCGGACCTCCAGATGTTGCAAAACTACAACTCCCAGCATGCCCGGACAGCCAACGGCTGTCCGGGCATGCTGGGAGTTGTAGTTTTGCAACATCTGGGGGTCCGCAGGTTGAAGACCACTATTGGGTTCAAAATCTTTATTTTTTTAGATTTTGCACCTATAAATTGGGTGCGTCTTATACGCCGGTGAGTCCTATAGGGCGAAAAATACGGTAATAAGGTAAGTGTCACCCTTTTTCCAAATGTCTCCTCAAGAACTGCTAAACCCCTGTCAATCAGCTGTTATCCATGAGGAGGTTGTATGTATATACAGGGACGTATTCATAGCTTGTGCTGCCCTAGATATTCAGACTGAATAAATCCATCTGGAATGATTGTACAAGCAGATCTGTCACAAATATGCAGCACAAAACTGCATGAGTGTATGTATATTTCCGCTTTCATAGAGACAGTACCAGACTGTGTTTTCATGATCCCCCAAGAAGAGATGATTCAGGGCTAACATTCTCTTTGCAGTTCTAGGTAATTCTGGCAGGTCCTAACCAAACAAGACAAATATCGAAAGATTTTGGTCCCCTATAATTAGGGATCGACCGATATTGGTTTTTTAGGGCCGATACCGATAATATGTGGCCTTTCAGGCCGATAGCCGATAACTTATACCGATATTCTGGTACAAGTTATCGGCTAGTTCAACCCCCCGGCGGGGCAGAAGCCGTTGCAGATCAATGATTTAAAGTGGGCGCTTTAAATCAATGAACTGCAGCTGCTTTTGCGGTGCCAGAGATGGCTGCCGCTGCCCGCTTCTCTCCCCCTGCCTGTCCTGAGTCTAACCCCCACAGTTGCCCCATCGCCTCCCCCCCATCCTCTGCCCACATACTGTCAGCGCTGCCCCATCGCCTCCCCCCCATCCTCTGCCCACATACCACCGCTGCCCCATCGCTTCCCCCCCATCCTCTGCCCACATACCGCCGTTGCCCCATCGCCTCCCCCCATCCTCTGCCCACATACCACCGCTGCCCCATCGCCTCCCCCCATCCTCTGCCCACATACCACCGCTGCCCCATCGCCTCCCCCCATCCTCTGCCCACATACTGTCAGCGCTGCCCCATCGCCTCCCCCCCCATCCTCTGCCCACATACCACCGCTGCCCCATCACTTCCCCCCCATCCTCTGCCCACATACCGCCGTTGCCCCATCGCCTCCCCCCATCCTCTGCCCACATACCGCCGCTGCCCCTTCCCTCCCCCTCATCCCCGGTGTTAAAATGACCTGTTCCCGGGGTCCGTGATCCTTCTGGCTCCATCGGTGTCCTGCAATGTCACTGTGCGTACTGACGGTGACGTCGCATTGGGGACGCACATAGCAATAGAGCAGGAGCCAGAAGGATCGCGGACCCCCGGGAACAGGTCATTATAACACCGGGGATGGGGGGAGGCGATGAGGCAGTGGCAGCGATGGTCGTCTCTGGCCGGGGGGCGGGGCGGGGGCAGGGCATTATCAGCATATCGGCATAATGTCCAAAATCCCAATTATTGGCCAAACCGATAATCGGTCGATCCCTACCTATAATGCAAATTAGAAGTTTGTGGCATAAAAACTTGTGTTTATTACAGGAAATATGTCTTTGACCTGTAGCTCTCCAGATATTGCAGAACAAAAAACATAGTTGGAGACAAGTGTTCTACAGTATGGCTACAGAACAGTCATAAATGGTGATCTAAGCTTAATGTTGAAGGACACTTAAGATTGAGATGTTTTTGTAAAGTTTGAAAATTGGTACAAGCAAAAATTTCCTTTTTATTTTTTTGTTCAGGTTATAAAAAACAGAACATTGAGCGGTTTGGAAATGGTGAACTCCACTGAGCTCACTAACAACACCACTACCAAAGTAATGTCAACTCCAATGATTGTGATTACCATTGTCTTGGCCTTGATGGTCCTCTTCTTTGTTATCTATGTATACCTCATGGTCATCATTCTGAATGTCTTCTTTACCAGTCCCCAGGTCCGGGAGACCACACGTTACATCTTGTTTATTCACATGCTTTTTAATGATGCGATTTATTTACTTTTCTCATTTATGCTTTTCATATTATCAATTTCCGGCATCCTTTTCCCTGTACCAATATGTCTTGTGATTGCTTCTTTTACCACATGTTCATTCATAATAACTCCTTATAACTTGGCCGTCATGTCTTTGGAACGTTACGCGGCCATCTGCCACCCATTACGACATGCGGAGTTGTGCACAGCCCAGAGATCCAACCTTGCCATTGCTTTCATATGGATAATGGGGATGATTCCACAACTTGCCAACGTTATAGTCTATTGTTGTTTTGCTGACTCAAGATCCTTTAACTTCAAGATTATCTGTGACTGGAAGTTAATGACTGTGAGCAACGTCCAAGTAGTTATAAGAAATTTTACCGATATTGTTGGCTTTTCGACAGTGACAATGATCATTGCTTACACATATGTTAAAGTAACGTTTGTCGCACGGAGAATGGACTCTGGAAACTTTGCCTCCAAAGCTGGGAAGACGATCTTGCGCCACATGTTTCAGCTGCTGTTATCCATGTTGGCGTTTACCACTTTAATTACTGAGACGTATTTAACTCCTTATTTTAAATACCTGCCTTTTGTCAACTTCTTTTTAGTGATGTGCCTGCCTAGATGTGTAAGCCCTTTTATATATGGCATGAGGGACGAAGTGTTTGGTAAACCTATGAGAAAGTTCTACTTAATAGCCAGCATCCGGTTGTTACATTAAAATAGTATGTAGACCTAGAAAGTACCTAAAAATCAGCAATAGATAAACCTTTCATAGTTGAGCTCTACAATATTCTAGAAATATAATAAAGTAATTCTACTTTACTTTTGTTGAACCAGAAATATCCTAAGCACCTGTTCAATACCATGATCTCTTGGTAAAGTACACAAATACAATTCCTTATCTGGCCCAGTCCTTGGCCTATCAAGAAGATCTTCAAATCCCTTTATGTTGGAAAAGAAGAGGGTAACCCCTATAGATACCATCTATGGTCTCATGATGATTCAAAATGTTAAAATAAAAAATATGTAAGAAAAAAATGATTCTAACATTAAAGGGGTTCTCCACCATAAGGTAATTTTGGTAAGTACCTGGCAGACAGTAATGGACATTCTTAGGAAGGATTGGCGCTTGTCTTGGGGCTAAATGGCTATGTTGTGAGATTACCATAATATTGTGGCTAGCTTTTTGTGAACTGGTATTTCCTGTTTGTTTTTTCTTTTTTTTTTTTTTTTTTATACAAATCCCATAATTCCATTTTCCTCCCTCCCACACATCAGCCACCCCTCCCATTGAAACATAAATGAGCTGCATCCATTCAAAAGTCCTGTGGTTTTCAATCAGGGTGCCTACAGCTGTTGCATTAGTTGCAGATTGATCTCTCTCCCAAACGATCGCTCCACCCATTGAAGCAGACAGGCTCCATGTCATCAGCTGACTAGTGAGTCAGGTCTCGGCCGCATTGCAACCTGGGAAAAATCTGAGACAACAGTCATTTTGTATGCTGTTATAAAATGCTGTTGAACATCACATAAGAATTGTGACAAAACCGTCACACACAGGTACAGACACTATACAGTAACCTCCCGACATGCGATGGCCCCGACATACGATAAAATCGACATACGATGGCCTCTCAGAGGCCATCACATGTCGATGTCAGCATCGACATACGATGCTTTTATATGTCGGGGCCATCGCATCAACTGCTATCCGACAGCGCAAAATGCAGCAGTTTAAGCATCCCGGTCAGGTTCACTTACCTATCCCCGCTGCTCCGGGTCCACTTCGGGATCCTCCGGCGTCTTCTGTATCTTCTCCGGGGTCCGGGCCTCGCTTTCCGACGTCGTTATTACGTCACTACGCACGCCGTGCCGGCGCAGCAGCGTAATAACGTCATCAGAAAGCGAGGCCCGGACACCGGAGAAGATGCAGAAGAAGCCAGAGGATCCCGAAGAAGACGCCGGAGCAGCGGGACAGCATCGGGAGCCCCTGGGACAGCATCGGGAGCAGTGAGGACGCGTTCTGGAGCAGCGGGGACAGGTAAGTATAACTTCCTATACTTTACATTGCACGGATCCCTCAACATATGATGGATTCGACAAACGATGGGTCGTTTGGAACGAATTACCATCGTATGTTGAGGGACCACTGTATTACGAACTACACTAACTTTATAGCCCCTGTAGCATAGTCAAATAAAAAAAAAATCCTGAAATACCCCTTTAATAAACATATAACAAAATAATATATTCCAATTGTTATAAAAGAAAGAGTCAAACATAAAGAGATAAATGGAACTGGATGCCAAAAAAACATAGCAAGCAAAATTCCCAAAAAGATGGCATTCAAAGAATCATCAAGAAGTCGAAAATTTGTTGGAGACCTGAGAAACATTTCCATGAAAGATAATTTCATAGTTATAGCATGGCTCTACAATACACTAGAAATACACCAGAAATATAATAAAGGAATTCTGCTAAGTGCCTCTTGAATACCATGATCTCTTGGCAGAGCACAAAATTCCAATTCCTTCTCTAGCTTTTGGGAAAGGAGGAGGTTCTCCCTATAGATCACACCTATAGTCCTATAGCGATTGAAAATGTTTAGATATGCTCACATTGACAAACATACAGCAAAATTAATATATTTAAATTTTCATAAAAGATAAAAGAGTCAAATAGTAAAATTGCCAAGAAGATGGCATTGAAAGCATCATCGCGAAGTCGTAAACTTGTATGACTGCTAGGCTGTAGACCTGAGAAACATTAACATGAAGAACAAACTGGGGGGAAAAGAAGGATAAATCAGTAAAGAGTTGAAGGTTTTGTAGTAAGTAGATGTAAAGCCCAAGGAGGAGGCATCCCTTGTCTGCATACAGTTTTTCCAAGGGAGCCACAGTTTTCTAAATGTATCATGTACTGCATAACCCCAAATGGAAATTTCTTCCAGTCTAAATATTTGTTGAGTATTATTAATCAATTCCAAGTGTGTAGGAGGTGTGGTTTGTAGCCAGTGCAAATATATGAGTGGTAAAGTGTAAGAAGGAAAGGGGCAAGTAAAAAATGCCATTGGGGCAGTAAGAGCACAAGTTAGAATGCCCATGACTTGCGCGAGGACTCAATTTGGTGTGATTCTAACGATATATAGTTTAGTAATTCATTAGACTTACACCAAATGTGTAGGGCATTGCCAGTATGTGTGCCGCACCATCTACAGAGTTTATTACCAAATGTCCATAATAAAAAGAGGCAAAATGGCACTGACCCCAATACTTGAAACAACCTTGATGCTTTATTTAAGCCATCAAAGTACAAAGCCATCAAAGTACAAAGTACAAAAAAAGTGCAGGACAGTGCAGTTCAATCACAGAGAATTTGAGAATTGGCTAGAGCTGTTTCACGCGCAAAAGCGTGCTTCATTATTGGGGTTAAATATCCTCCCATTGGGTGACGTGGGTAGGTTACTAGAGATGAGCGAACTTTTAAAAAATTCGATTCGGCCGCTTCGCCGAATTTTCCCGAAAAGTTAGTTTTGATCCAAATTTATTTGCGGCGATTCGATATTAAAAAAGGCTATTTCTAGCCTACATACAGCCTCTATAGGGGTATAGAACACTTTGTTGTGTCCTAAAATGCATATGGAATGTGCTCGGGTAGTGAAATAATACCGTTATTCAGAATAGCATGCAGATTACTGGCATCGCTCTTAGAATCACTGCCGCACAGCAGCACAATGACAGGTGGTGGCATCAGTGTCAGGAGACCATATAGTGACTGAATGACACAGCGTGGACATGTTGGCAGCAAGAGGAGACCATATAGTGGCTGAATGTCACAGCGTGGAGTTGGCAGATGCACTAGTACACTACACACCAGGGCTTCACAACCCCCCCCCCCACCACCACCACCACCACCAAAAAAAAAAACAACACAATATATGACATTTTTGACAAAGATTTCTCATTGGTATCACCCGCTATCCAAAAATTTGAAATTTCCAGAACAAGGCCCCACCTCTGCGGCATCAGTAACCCATATATTGCCTGAAGGACACAGCCTGTAGTTGGCTGATGCACCAGTACACACCAGGGCTTCACAATCCCCCCTCCAAAATCAACACAATGAGAAATTTTTGTCAAAGATTTCTCATTGGTAGCACCCGCTATGCAAAAATGTGAAATTTCCAGAACCAGGCCCCACCCCTGTGGCATCAGTAACCCATATATTGCCTGCATGACACAGCCTGGAGCTGGCTGATGCAAGAGTACACACAAGGGCTTCACAATCCCCCCCCCCAAAAAAAAACAACAAAATTTATTACATTTTTGACAAAGATTTCTCATAGGTAGCACCCGCTATCCAAAAATTAGAAATTTCCAGAACAAGGCCCCACCTCTGCGGCATCAGGATCCCATATATTGCCTAAGGACACAGCCTGGAGTTGGCTGATGCACCAGTACACACCCGGGCTTCACAATCCCCTCCAAAAAACAACAACATTTTAGAAAGTTTTTTAAAGAAATACCTTTGTGTAAGAACAAGCACATATCAAACAGTTCACAAGACTCTATAATGCAGGACGGTGGACCACCCAAAGACATTCTTCTCAAAAATAATAAACCACACAATGTTTGAAATTTTTTTTACAAAAACTAATTCAATATGTGTGTTAGCGCATCTGTCTCCAAAAGATCAGATCATCAAAGGACTTTTTTTGCCCAAAATGATGAAGCAGAGTTAATCCCTGTCCGTATTTTTTATTTTTTTTTTCATAAAAAAAATCACACGCAACAAGCGCTCCGTTGTGTAATGATTAGCATTCTGGAAAATTCAATTTTATTACTGATAAATTTATCAGTAAATAAAAAAAAAACACTACCCAAGAGTGTTTAATTACCCCATACATAGCACCAGGAGCAGTCAAGAGTAGACCTCAGCAGTACCCAAGAGGCTTTAATAACCCCCTACCTTTGCACGATCAATTGCGAGATCGAGCAATACCAGGTGTGTTATACCCTCAGATGTCCGGGGCCCCAGGCGCGCTCCACTGAACGGATTAGGGTGTGTCCATCTTTTTTTGTAGCACCCGCAATCCAAAACATTTAAATTCCCAGACCCAGGCCCCACCTCTGCGGCATCAGGAACGCATTTATTGCCTGAAGGACAAAGCCTGGAGTTGGCTGATGCACCAGTACACACAGGGCTTCACAATCCGCCCCAATATCAACAAAATTGTATAACATTTTTATTTATATTTACAACTTTGTGTAAGCACAAGCGCATATCCAACAATTCAGAAGACTCTAGAAGGCAGGATGGTGGACCACCCAAAGACTTTCTTCTCAAAAATAATGAACCACACAATTGTTGAATTTCTTTTTAAAAATTTGAAATTCCTAGACCCAGGCCCCACCTCAGCTGAATCAGTAACCCATAGATTGCCTGAAAGACATAGCCTGGAGTTGGCTGATGCATGAGTACACACCCGGGCTTCACAATCCACCCCAAAAAAACACAATTTTTTTTTAAATTGTCTGACAAAATACCTTTGTGTTAAAACAAGCGCATATACAGCAGTTCAGAAGACTCTATAATGCAGGACGGTGGACCACCCAAAGACATTCTTCTCTAATATAATAAACCACACAATATGTTCAATTGTTTTAAATAATTGAAATTCCAAGACCAAGGCCCAACCTCTGCTGCATCAGTAACCCATATATTGCCTAACGGACACAGGCTGGAGTTGACTGATGCACGAGTACACACAACACACCCGTCACCGGGGCTTCACAATCCACCCCAAAAAAACACAAAATTTTATTGAAATTGTCTGACAAAATACCTTTTTTTAAAAAAAAACAAGCGCATATACAGCAGTTCAGAAGACTCTATAATGCAGGATGGTGGACCACCAAAAGACATTCTTCTCAAAAATAATAAACCACACAATGTTTGAAATTTGGTTAAAAAAATTATTACATGTGTGTAAGCGCATCTGTCTCCAAAAAATCAGATGACAAAAGGATTCTAATCGCCAAAAATGATTAAGCAGAGTTAATCCCTCTCCATCTATTTATTTATTTTTTTCATTAAAAAATCACACGCAACCAGCGTTCCGTTGTGTAACGGTTAGCATTCTGCAAAATTCAATTTTATTACTGATAAAATTACCAGTAAATTTAACAATAACACTACCCAAGAGTGTTTAATTACCCCATACATTGCACCAGGAGCAGTCAGGAGTAGGCCTCAGCAGTACCCAAGAGGCTTTAATAACCCCTTACCTTGCCCGATCAATTGGGAGATCGAGCAATAACAGGTGTGTTATGGCCTCAGATGTCCTGGGCCGCACTAGCGCTCCACTGAACGGATTAGCGTCTCTCTATCTTTCAAGGACAGGTGCATGTTGCACGCTGAAACCAGTTCGTGATAGGGATCTGTGATTGCAATTATTTAATCTTAAAACGAGGAATTACCAGTAAGTAAGGGTCATAAGCTGGCATTTATTAAGTCCCTGCCCTTTGTACACACCGCCCGTCGCTATAAGCGATTGGATAAGTTAGTGAGTTGGTTAGTGAGGTCCTCGGATCGGCCCAGGCGGGGTAGGAGAAGGCCCTGGCAGAGCTACTGCTAAACATCCAAAAATGTAAGGCCCAAGGCCAGAGGCACCAGGGAGGCAAGTAGTTCCTGAAAGACACAGAATGAGTCTGAAGAATGCAATTGCAGTACCTAAGAGGTTTTCATAACCCCTTACATTTAAAGATCAATGTTGACATTTGCATTAAGCATGTATTTAGCTACTGCTAAACTTCAAAAAATTATAGGCCCAAGGCCAGAAGCTTCATTTTTCCCCATATTAGGAGCATAGTTGTCCCCCAGATTAGGCAGCATAGATGTCCCCCAGATTAGGACCATAGTTGTCCCCCAGATTAGGCAGCATAGATGTCACCCAGATTAGGCAGCATAGATGTCCCCCAGATTAGGAGCATACTTGTCCCCCAGATTAGGCAGCATAGATGTCACCCAGATTAGGAGCATAGTTGTTCCCCAGAGTAGGCAGCATGGATGTCACCCAGATTGAGCAGTATAGATGTCCCCCAGATTAGGAGCATACTTGTCCCCCAGATTAGGCAGCATAGATGTCCCCCAGATTAGGCAGCATAGTTGTCCGTCCAATTGGCCGGTCAGAGCCAATCAAAGGGCCGTATGTGTCAAGCGGGCCGTACAATCCCCAGGTCTGCCCCAGAGGGTTTTATAACCAACCACAATAGAGAAAATTTTGTTGTAGGAGCATGGTCATTCTACTCAGACCCATCTGTCATTGGTGGCTGGAAATTCTGGCTGATCCATCCCTGATTCATCTTGACAAACGTCAGTCTCTCCACATTTTTAGTGGACAGACGAGTTCGCCTTGGGGTGACTATGGCCCCGACCGCACTAAACACCCGCTCTGATGGCACACTACTGGCCGGGCAGGACAGCTTTTCCAGGGCAAACTCCGCTAGTTGCGGCCATAAATCGAGTTTGGCTGCCCAGAAGTCCAGCGGATCTTCAACGGTTGTTGGCAGGGTCATGTCGAGATAAGCCATCACCTGCTGGTTCAGGTCCTGCTCCATGTCCAGCTGCTGCTGATGAGTACCTTCACTATGCGGCTGAAGGAAGCTACTCATCAGCGACTGTAGACTCAGGCTGCTGCTGATTGAGCCGGTACTGCTCCTGCCACCCCTCCTCTCCCCAGCAGCCATGGCAGTGGAAGGTGAGCGCAGAGGGCCCCCCGAGTCAGACCTGCGAGTGGATGGGCCATGTGGCCGATAGGCATCGGCCAACCGACTACGTAGAAGCTCCCTGAAGTAGGTCAGTTTGTCCTCCCTCTCAGTGGGTGTAAAAAAGGCCCCCATTCTGGGCCGGTAGCGAGGGTCTAATAAGGTGGAGATCCAGAAGTCATCGCGCTGACGAATTTTGACAATTCGGGGGTCACTACGCAAGCAACTCAGCATGCATCGTGCCATTTGTGACTCGCTGGTACTACCTGCCTCCATCTCCACTGCATACTGCCACGGTGTGTCTGGGTCCTCTGTCTCGCCTCCCTCGTAATAACCCTCCAGCTCCTCTGGCTGCTCCTGCTCCTCCCCTCCTGTCCAATGACCAGAAACACCGGCCATCTCATCCACCGTAAACTGTGCTCGGCTCTGCCCCTCATCATCCTCCTCCAGTTCATCCCCCACAGGACTCATGTAGCCTTCTGATGTAGGCGCAACATCTCCATTGCCGTGACCAGCCATGTTTTCAATCATTTTTTGGAGTAAATGTAGGAGTGGAATTACGTCGTTCATGGCGTAATTCGAGCGACTAGCAAAAAATGTGGCTTCCTCAAAGGGCCTCAGCAAACGGCAGGTGTCACGTATGAGCTGCCACTCGTTCACATTGAAGTTACACAGGGGAGTACTCCTATCTGCTTGTATCATCAAAAAATGCGTGATGGCTTTTCTTTGTTCGTATAGTCTGTCCAACATATGGAGGGTGGATTCCAACGTGTGGCAACGTCACAAATGAGACTATGTTGTGGGATACCAGTCTGACGCTGCAGCTCAAGCAAAGTGTGCTTGGCGGTGTACGAGTGGCTGAAGTGCATGCACAGTTTCCTTGCCATTGTCAGGACGTCTTGCAAATGGGGTGAAGACTTGATGAACTTCTTGACAACCAGATTCAACACGTGTGCCATGCAGGGCGAATGGTTCACACTTCCTTGTCGCAGCGTGGCCACAATGTTCTTCCCATTGTCGGTCACCATGGTTCTCATTTCCAGATTTCGTGGAGTAAGCCATACTCGGATTTCTTCCCTAATGAACTTCAGCAGTTCCTCCCCTGTGTGACTCCGTTCGCCAAGGCAAACCATGTGAAGGACGGCTTGACACCGCTGTGCCCTACACACGTGGTACGATGAAGGGCCACCGAGATTTGGATGTGCAGTGGAGGCCGAGGACACGGGGGAGGAGGAGGAGGCGCACACTGTAAAAGGACCAACTGCCTGGGAGCGAGAGCATGGAGGAGGAAGCGGTGTGACCTGTCCAAGTTGCTGCTGTGGCTGTGCAGGAACAACATTTACCCAGTGGGCCGTAAAAGACATGTATTGTCCCTGCCCGTAGTTACAGCTCCACACATCGGCACTGCCGTGCACTTTTGAACACACCGACAGGCTCAAGGACTGGCTCACCTTCTCTTGTACAAACTTATGCAGGGCTGGTACTGCCATCTTCGCAAAGAAATGACGGCTTGGGACTCTCCACCTCGGCTCGGCACAAGCCATCAATTCCCTGAAAGCTGTAGAGTCCACCAGTTGGAAAGGGAGGGACTGCAACACCAGCAACTTGGACAGGAGCACATTCAACTTCTGCGCCGTTGGATGAGTGGGCGCATACTGTTGTCTCTTGGACATGGCTTCGCCGATCGATTGTTGGCGGAATGGCTGACTACGAGCGGAGGAAGCAGGAGTGCAAGAAGGATGGTTTGACACAATGCTCCCTTCGGCTGAGGGGCTGGAGCCTTGGCTGGATGACGGAGGGAGCGGATGGCCACTAGGTGATGCGGCAGGCTGGACCACTACCTCGGAGCCACGGTTATCCCAGGCCGCTTTATGGTGGCGAATCATGTGTTGACGCAGGGCCGTGGTGCCGAGATTGGGACCCTGGCCACTCTTCACTTTCTGCCGACAGATTTTGCATGTGACTACGCTAAGGTCCTCCGGATTCTTTATGAAGAACAACCACACCACAGAGTAGCTGATTTTCCCACCCATAGTTCGCACTATTTCACTGCTATTGGCGCCGTCTCCCCTGTTCCACTACCTCCCTGAATGGTAGCTTGCCGCGAAGCAGGTGGTCTCCCCCTGGCACGTTTGGCTCCTGAATTTCCACTACTGCCACCACCACGCTGATTACCCACCGTGCTACCGCCTTGCTGCCTCATAGACAAAGAGCAAATCTCTTCTCCTGATGATGATGAAGCCCCGGCTTCTGCACCCGGCTCCCAATTGCTTTCGGCTTCATCATCATCAAAAGATGTGTGCACGTCACTGATGTCCTCCTCGTGTTCCACAACAGTGTCTGCCTCAGGACCCTGAGCAATTGAAACACTGCCTCCCACGTCACTCTCCGCATCACTACTTGGCCGCCTTGCGGAGCAAGGGACGCATGTCTCCTCACATTCTTGGCTGCCCTTTAGGTTTTGACTGTCCTCTATTACATCGTCCTCGCTAAATAGTGGAGCAGAACCCAAAGCATGAGATACTTCTTTGGGAGAGGGAACAGCATAGGACAAAGGCAATGGGATTACAGGGACTGCTCCCGGGCCATGCCAACTGAGGGTTGTGTCTGAGGAACCCACCCACTCTTGACTGGGGTTGTCAGATGTCGCTTGTGATGATGATAGGTTTAGGGAAAAAATTCCAGGTTATTGGCGCAAACCACCAGCGATGGATAAGTTTCTTCAAAAGGAATTTTTATTGCCAAAGAAAACAACGCTTTTCAGAGCTTTGGAGCTCCTTCATCAGGTAAGTATGGCAGCATAACAATACAAGATACAAGGACGCTCTTTATGCTCGAAATTGGCGCCAGATTATGGTGGGCCCCGCCCCATGGGCGTGGCCGCCAACTCAGGGCCAATGGTGAGCACAAGTTAAACAAGGAATAACTTCTTAAATATGGATAAAAATGCACATAACATTTATAAAATCAATGTAGTTATACATATTAAATAGGCATCTTACATTATATATGAGTTTTGAATAGTAATAATGGGACGCTTGACACCAGCGACTTAGTGCCCACGCGTCCAAGATGTGATGCGGGCACGAGATGTGTGTATCCGCTACTATAGTAACGAGCAATAGTAGGGAGTGATGTTTATGAATGATATGAGTATGTGCATGCGTATACAATGCAGGGGCCACAATGAATGGATCTCAGAGGAAAAACTAAGCTGGAAGACGCGTATATGCGTGTGCGTGTTTGAGAATGACAAGATAGTTCTTGTTGCGCATGCGTTAGTGGCGCTGTGTGAATGATTCAATGGGCATTCTTTGAGCAGTAAAGACCTCTCTGCATACATATTGTCAGCGTTATGTAGATAGATACTGCCTCCCATGTATGTGAGGATGCGGCTAAAAAGAAATGAGGTTTTGAACGGAATGGAGCCCGTTCCCGTGGATAATAATAGATATTGTAATATACACTTATAGGGCATCATTGGTATAGTACTATGCAAACTACATTGGTTTAGCAATAAGCAATGATGTGAATATTATTTTTTTTAAATACATAAATAGATAGAGACATAATATATTCTCTTATACATAAAAAATACATAAAAAATATGTGTTTGAACCATATTGGATCTGCTATACAATAAATTGAAATTAAAATATTAACACATGAGTATTCAACAGGTACCACATGGCAACAATGACATTTGACAGGTAACTAGCTTTAGTACCTCTACACTTCATATGTAAAGACAATGACCTAGAACTGATAGTAGGTGTGTATATGGATGTATCATGTGTACTGCTAGTTTTATAAATGATATGAATGCTTACTGATAGGTATGGTATGGATATATTATCGGATGATATCAATTGCCTCATTAAGGCCTGCCGGATATAAGCTATTGAGCTTATAAATCCAGTATGACTCACGGCGTTGAAGTCTCTCAAACCTATTATGTACATTGCTGGGAATGTGTTCAATTGCTAGAAGGGAAAACACTGTGAAGTCGCTGTTATGATGGGATGCCACATGTCTGGAGACACTATGCTGGAGAAATCCTCTGGTGACATTGTACCTGTTCATGCGGGTCCTGAGTTGTTGGGAAGTTCTGCCCACGTATTGGAGTTTGCATGGGCATTCCAACAGATAGATGACAAATGATGTTGAGCAATCAATTTTATTCTTAATGGGGAAGGTTTCTCCTGTTACATTGCTCTTATAATCCACCTTCCCATGTGAGATGTTGGTACAACATTTGCATGTTTTGACACCGCATTTGTAGACTCCTTTGGTGGTTGTTTGTACTGATATAGGTGGGCCTCTTTCTTTGAGGCGACTCGGTGCTAGAGCATTCTTGAGGGTTCTAGCTCTCCTATATGTGATGGCGGGTTTATCTGGGAGATGTTCTTTCAGAAAACTGTCTTGAGTGAGGATGTTCCAGTGTTTTCTTTAGGATAGATAATACTTCTTTATGAGCATCAGAATATGTTGTGATGAAGTTATATTTGAAACTTTTCTCTGGTGGATCTGGTATCTTTTTTCCATTTGTTTCAAGAGGTGTGTCCTGTTTCGAACTTCTTTGATTCTGTAAAGCTCTCTGATAGGCTGATTTGATTATATGGGATGGATAGCCTTTCTCTTTTAGTCTCCGCGAGATGATCTTACTCTGTTGTTTGTAATCTTGGGTTTTGGTACAGTTCCGACGAAGACGGTGGAACTGACCATAAGGTAAGTTGACTTTCCACTTTTTATAGTGGCAACTATCAAAGGATAGTAGGCTGTTACAGTCTACTGTTTTGAAGTAGGTTTTTGTAATCACTGTCTCTTGTTTGTTTGTTAGAAATAAGTCCAGGTACTTCATGCCCGCTTCTTTACACTGGCCACTAAGGCAGATATTATATGAATTATTGTTCAAATATGCTGTGAAAGCTATGAACTCCGTCTCCGTGCCATTCCATACAAACAGCAGATCATCAATATAGCGTTTGTACATAACTATGTTCTGGGACCATCGGTGATTGTTGTAAATGTATTTTTTCTCATAGGCGCCCATATAAATATTTGTAAAAGCTGGCGCGAATTGCATACCCATTTCGGTCCCCTGGGTCTGCAAATAAATCGTGTTACCAAAGCAGAAATAGTTATGCTTCAGGATGTGATCTATGCATTCACATATGAATGACTTCTGTGCCAGAGGCATGGTATCTTCTGTATCCAATATTTCTTTTACTGTTTCCAAGCCTTTTTTATGGGGGATGTTTGAATATAAAGACGAGACATCTAAAGTAGCCCACTGGTAGCCGGATTTCCATTTGAATCCATCTAGTAAGTTGATAAGAGAAGGGGTATCTTTTAGGTAGGAGTCCAAGGTTATAACGTATTTTTGTAGTATGATATCTACATATTGAGACATGTTGCTGGTGATGGAATTGATGCCCGAAATGATGGGCCTGCCTGGTGGATTGATTGTGCACTTATGTACCTTAGGAAGGTGGTAGAAAAGTGCGGTCTGTGGGTTCTTTATTAACATGAATTCCCTTTCATTTTTGTGTATGATGCCATCTTCGAAGGATTTAGAGATCAAATTGTGGCATATTTTAGAAAATTCTTCTGTTGGATTGTGGGGAAGGATGATTTAATACTATTCATCACTTAGGATTTTGTGTGCTTCTTCAATATATTTGTCATAATCCTGGATGACAATACCCCCACCTTTGTCCGTATTACGGATGACGATGTCACGATTTGAGGATAAAGTCTTTAGGGCTAATTTCTCCTGTCTGGTAAGGTTGGTTTTGGTAGTCGGTATACTGTTGAGTTTTCTGAAATCTGCTGATACCATTTCAAAGAATGTCTCCACAAAGTGTCCCCTATGATGGAGGGGATAAAAATTGGAGGCTGGTTTCAGAGAGGTGGTGATTGGAAGAGGATCTAGAGTGATGGTTGGAGCTTCTGATGATGTCCAATTATTGGTTTGTTTGTCTTTCATTGCAAAGTATCTTGTTAATGTGAGTTTCCTTGTAAATCTGTTAAGGTCAACAAAAAGATCAAATTCATTGGCCCCACTAGATGGACAAAAAGACAATCCCCTACTGAGAAGGCTTCTTTCCGCCTCATCCAAGGTATGTTTAGAGAGATTAAATATTTTAATATTCTCTTGTTTGTCATTGGGATACATTACTGTCGTTGTGATCTGTTCTTTTTCATTCTCGGGAAGGAGTGAATCCTTTCTTCTTGCCCCTTCCTCCCCGACAGCCCCTCTTGGTTTTTCTTCTTCTAAGTTTTTCCTTTTCAGGGATTTCGGACTGAAATAGTTGGTTATATAGTTTGACATCGGGTCGATTTTTACTGAGTAAGTTGGAGTTGGTGTCAGTGTAGTTGGTAGCTCTAAAAAAAATCATAGAGTGGTTAGATAGTCGCTCCGGTCGTGGGGTTGATGGAGGGTTTCCTTCATCCAGAAGAGATGTTCCGTTCTCCTCAGAACGGAGCTGATGAGAACCAAGAGGGGCTGTCGGGGAGGAAGGGGCAAGAAGAAAGGATTCACTTCTTCCGAGAATGAAAAAGAACAGATCACAACGACAGTAATGTATCCCAATGACAAACAAGAGAATATTAAAATATTTAATCTCTCTAAACATACCTTGGATGAGGCGGAAAGAAGCCTTCTCAATAGGGGATTGTCTTTTTGTCCATCTAGTGGGGCAATGAATTTGATCTTTATGTTGACCTTAACAGATTTACAAGGAAACTCACATTAACAAGATACTTCGCAATGAAAGACAAACAAACCAATAATTGGACATCATCAGAAGATCCAACCATCACTCTAGATCCTCTTCCAATCACCACCTCTCTGAAACCAGCCTCCAATTTTTATCCCCTCCATCATAGGGGACACTTTGTGGAGACATTCTTTGAAATGGTATCAGCAGATTTCAGAAAACTCAACAGTATACCGACTACCAAAACCAACCTTACCAGACAGGAGAAATTAGCCCTGAAGACTTTATCCTCAAATCGTGACATCGTCATCTGTAATGCGGACAAAGGTGGGGGTATTGTCATCCAGGATTATGACAAATATATTGAAGAAGCACACAAAATTCTAAGTGATGAACAGTATTAAATCATCCTTCCTCACAATCCAACAGAAGAATTTTCTAAAATATGCCACAATTTGATCTCTAAAGCCTTCGAAGATGGCATCATACACAAAAATGAAAGGGAATTCATGTTAATAAAGAACCCACAGACCGCACTTTTCTACCACCTTCCTAAGGTACATAAGTGCACAATCAATCCACCAGGCAGGCCCATGATTTCGGGCATCAATTCCATCACCAGCAACATGTCCCAATATGTAGATATCATACTACAAAAATACGTTATAACCTTGGACTCCTACCTAAAAGATACCCCTTCTCTTATCAACTTACTAGATGGATTCAAATGGAAATCCGGCTACCAGTGGGCTACTTTAGATGTCTCGTCTTTAAAAGGCTTGGAAACAGTAAAAGAAATATTGGATACAGACGATACCATGCCTCTGGCACATAAGTCATTCATATGTGAATGAATAGATCACATCCTGAAGCATAACTATTTCTGCTTTGGTAACACGATTTATTTGCAGACCCAGGGGACCGAAATGGGTATGCAATTCGCGCCAGCTTTTACAAATATTTATATGGGCGCCTATGAGAAAAAATACATTTACAACAATCACCGATGGTCCCAGAACATAGTTATGTACAAACGCTATATTGATGATCTGCTGTTTGTATGGAATGGCACGGAGACGGAGTTCATAGCTTTCACAGCATATTTGAACAATAATTCATATAATATCTGCCTTAGTGGCCAGTGTAAAGAAGCGGGCATGAAGTACCTGGACTTATTTCTAACAAACAAACAAGAGACAGTGATTACAAAAACCTACTTCAAAACAGTAGACTGTAACAGCCTACTATCCTTTGATAGTTGCCACTATAAAAAGTGGAAAGTCAACTTACCTTATGGTCAGTTCCACCGTCTTCGTCGGAACTGTACCAAAACCCAAGATTACAAACAACAGAGTAAGATCATCTCGCGGAGACTAAAAGAGAAAGGCTATCCATCCCATATAATCAAATCAGCCTATCAGAGAGCTTTACAGAATCAAAGAAGTTCGAAACAGGACACACCTCTTGAAACAAATGGAAAAAATATACCAGATCCACCAGAGAAAAGTTTCAAATATAACTTCATCACAACATATTCTGATGCTCATAAAGAAGTATTATCTATCCTAAAGAAAACACTGGAACATCCTCACTCAAGACAGTTTTCTGAAAGAACATCTCCCAGATAAACCCGCCATCACATATAGGAGAGCTAGAACCCTCAAGAATGCTCTAGCACCGAGTCGCCTCAAAGAAAGAGGCCCACCTATATCAGTACAAACAACCACCAAAGGAGTCTACAAATGCGGTGTCAAAACATGCAAATGTTGTACCAACATCTCACATGGGAAGGTGGATTATAAGAGCAATGTAACAGGAGAAACCTTCCCCATTAAGAATAAAATTGATTGCTCAACATCATTTGTCATCTATCTGTTGGAATGCCCATGCAAACTCCAATACGTGGGCAGAACTTCCCAACAACTCAGGACCCGCATGAACAGGTACAATGTCACCAGAGGATTTCTCCAGCATAGTGTCTCCAGACATGTGGCATCCCATCATAACAGCGAATTCACAGTGTTTTCCCTTCTAGCAATTGAACACATTCCCAGCAATGTACATAATAGGTTTGAGAGACTTCAACGCCGTGAGTCATACTGGATTTATAAGCTCAATAGCTTATATCCGGCAGGCCTTAATGAGGCAATTGATATCATCCGATAATATATCCATACCATACCTATCAGTAAGCATTCATATCATTTATAAAACTAGCAGTACACATGATACATCCATATACACACCTACTATCAGTTCTAGGTCATTGTCTTTACATATGAAGTGTAGAGGTACTAAAGCTAGTTACCTGTCAAATGTCATTGTTGCCATGTGGTACCTGTTGAATACTCATGTGTTAATATTTTAATTTCAATTTATTGTATAGCAGATCCAATATGGTTCAAACACATATTTTTTATGTATTTTTTATGTATATGAGAATATATTATGTCTCTATCTATTTATGTATTTAAAAAAAATAATATTCACATCATTGCTTATTGCTAAACCAACATAGTTTGCACAGTACTATACCAATGATGCCCTATAAGTGTATATTACAATATCTATTATTATCCACGGGAACGGGCTCCATTCCGTTCAAAACCTCATTTCTTTTTAGCCGCATCCTCACATACATGGGAGGCAGTATCTATCTACATAACACTGACAATATGTATGCAGAGAGGTCTTTACTGCTCAAAGAATGCCCATTGAATCATTCACGCAGCGCAACTAACGCATGCGCAACAAGAACTATCTTGTCATTCTCAAACACGCACGCGCATACACGCGTCTTCCAGCTTAGTTTTTCCTCTGAGATCCATTCATTGTGGCCCCTGCATTGTATACGCATGCACATACTCATATCATTCATAAACATCACTCCCTACTATTGCTCGTTACTATAGTAGCGGATACACACATCTCGTGCCCGCATCACATCTTGGACGCTTGCGCACTAAGTTGCTGGTGTCAAGCGTCCCATTATTACTATTCAAAACTCATATATAATGTAAGATGTCTATTTAATATGTATAACTACATTGATTTTATAAATGTTATGTGCATTTTTATCCATATTTAAGAAGTTATTCCTTGTTTAACTCTTGTGCTCACCATTGGCCCTGAGTTGGCGGCCACGCCCATGGGGCGGGGCCCACCATAATCTGGCGACAATTTCGAGCATAAAGAGCGTCTTTGTATCTTGTATTGTTATGCTGCCATACTTACCTGATGAAGGAGCTCCAAAGCTCTGAAACGCGTTGTTTTCTCACGCAATAAAAATTCCTTTTGAAGAAACTGTTATCCATCGCTGGTGGTTTGCGCCAATAACTTGGAATTTTATAACAAGACAAAACACTCCTATTATGCTTTTAAATCCTCTTTTACTATCTCAGCAGCAAAAGGGTTAACAGTAATGACAATACAGAAAAAACTTTAACAGATAGGGCGTATCCTAGGATGCTGCCATGGGTGATAACCAATCAGGAATCAGGATTTAACATATTACTTTTTCTTTTCCAAAATAAATTTCAAATAACTGTGCATTTTTTCTATATCCACTCCATTGCATTGTATTTCAATTGACCCGTTTTTTATCTTATTTCTTTAACAAATTCCTTATTATTTACTCTTATTGATCATACATTACTTACCTTCACCTCCGATTCCCGTTTCTATCATCTGCCACCTTCTGTCTTCCCCGGAACTCCATCTCCGACATCTTCTTTCTTCATTTCTTGCTGCGTCACCGGCGCCATTTTCCCTGCTTGATCTCAGCTCTCGCGCGATCTCGGCAAAGTGGTCATCACCTGCCGAGGGCGGGAACACGTCATTAGGACAGTTCCTGTCAGCCAGTCAACACACAGCCTCCCGTTCAGCCCCCTCATAACATACGGAGCTGGTTATTTTAGTAACTTTTTATTTAACTGTTACAATTCTGTCTCATAGCCTCTACTACCACCTTGTGGCAATAATTGGGTACTTTGTACTCATATTTTCAAAGATTTTTCTGTCACAAATAACTGTGCATTTTTTCTATATACTATATACTGTTATTAACTTTGGATATTTTCATATCCAATTAGTACCATATTATGGAAATGTCTAAGGAATCCAGGACTCTCCCTAGGGATACTCACCCTCAGCCTGTTAATGCTGATAATCCCAATGATAATATTCAGGCTCTAGTAGAATCCTCAGTTACACGTTCTATACATTCAGCTTTACATTCAGCTGTTACTGTCTTACAAGACAGCATATCCAAATCCATTTCTATGGCTATATCCCAATCCACTACATCTAATCCTAAAACCCCTTCAGATATATTCTGGTCTCCTGAGACCTGTCTCCAAAATGGCGACAGGTTTCCATCTACATAAGAAAGTGTTACGCCGAGCGCTCCGGGTCCCCGCTCCTCCCCGGAGCGCTCGCTACACTCTCGTTACTGCAGCGCCCCGGTCACATCCACTGACCGGGTGCGCTGCGATACTACCTCCAGCCGGGATGCGATTCGCGATGCGGGTGGCGCTCGCTCGCGATGCGCACCCCGGCTCCCGTACCTGACTCGCTCTCCGTCGGTCCTGTCCCGGCGCGCGCGGCCCCGCTCCCTAGGGCGCGTGCGCGCCGGGTCTCTGCGATTTAAAGGGCCACTGCGCCGCTGATTGGCGCAGTGGTTCTAATCAGTGTGTTCACCTGTGCACTCCATATATATACCTCACTTCCCCTGCACTCCCTCGCCGGATCTTGTTGCCCTTGTGCCTAGTGAAAGCGTTCCCTTGTGTGTTCCTAGCCTGTGTTCCAGACCTCCTGCCGTTGCCCCTGACTACGATCCTTGCTGCCTGCCCCGACCTTCTGCTACGTCCGACCTTGCTTCTGTCTACTCCCTTGTACCGCGCCTATCTTCAGCAGTCAGAGAGGTTGAGCCGTTGCTAGTGGATACGACCTGGTCACTACCGCCGCAGCAAGACCATCCCGCTTTGCGGCGGGCTCTGGTGAATACCAGTAGTGACTTAGAACCGGTCCACTAGCACGGTCCACGCCAATCCCTCTCTGGCACAGAGGATCCACCTCCTGCCAGCCGGCATCGTGACAGTAGATCCGGCCATGGATCCCGCTGAAGTACCTCTGCCAGATGTCGCTGACCTCACCACGGTGGTCGCCCAGCAGTCACAACAGATAGCGCAACAAGGCCACCAGCTGTCTCAACTGACCGTGATGCTACAGCAGCTACTACCACAGCTTCAGCAATCATCTCCTCCGCCAGCTCCTGCACCTCCTCCGCAGCGAGTGGCCGCTTCAGGCCTACGACTATCCTTGCCGGATAAATTTGATGGGGACTCTAAGTTTTGCCGTGGCTTTCTTTCACAATGTTCCCTGCACTTGGAGATGATGTCGGACCAATTTCCTACTGAAAGGTCTAAGGTGGCTTTCGTAGTCAGCCTTCTGTCTGGAAAAGCTCTGTCATGGGCCACACCGCTCTGGGACCGCAATTACCCCGTCACTGCCTCTGTACACTCCTTCTTCTCGGAAATTCGTAGTGTCTTTGAGGAACCTGCCCGAGCCTCCTCTGCTGAGACTGCCCTGCTGAACCTGGTCCAGGGTAATTCTTCCGTTGGCGAGTACGCCATACAATTCCGTACTCTTGCTTCTGAACTATCCTGGAATAATGAGGCCCTCTGCGCGACCTTTAAAAAAGGCCTATCCAGCAACATTAAAGATGTTCTGGCCGCACGAGAAATTCCTGCTAATCTACATGAACTCATTCATCTTGCCACTCGCATTGACATGCGTTTTTCCGAAAGGCGTCAGGAGCTCCGCCAGGATATGGACTTTGTTCGCACGAGGCGTTTTTTCTCCCCGGCTCCTCTCTCCTCTGGTCCTCTGCAATCCGTTCCTGTGCCTCCCGCCGTGGAGGCTATGCAAGTTGACCGGTCTCGCCTGACACCTCAAGAGAGGACACAACGCCGCATGGAGAATCTCTGCCTGTACTGTGCCGGTACCGAACACTTCCTGAAGGATTGTCCTATCCGTCCTTCCCGCCTGGAAAGACGCACGCAGACTCCGCACAAAAGTGAGACAGTCCTTGATGTCAACTCTGCTTCTCCACGTCTTACTGTGCCTGTGCGGATATCTGCATTTACCTTCTCCTTCTCTACTATGGCCTTCTTGGATTCCGGATCTGCAGGAAACTTTATTTTGGCCTCTCTCATCAACAGGTTCAACATCCGGTAACCAGTCTCGCCAGGCCCCTCTACATCAATTGTGTTAACAATGAAAGATTGGACTGTACCATACGTTACCGCACGGAGCCCCTTCTAATGTGCATCGGACCTCATCAAGAAAAAATTGAGTTCTTGGTCCTCCCCAATTGCACTTCCGAAATTCTCCTTGGACTACCGTGGCTCCAACGCCATTCCCCAACCCTGGATTGGTCCACGGGGGAGATCAAGAGCTGGGGTATCTCTTGTTTCAAGGACTGCCTTAAACCGGTTCCCAGTACTCCCTGCCGTGACCCTGTGGTTCCCCCTGTAACCGGTCTCCCTAAGGCCTATATAGACTTTGCTGATGTGTTTTGCAAAAAACAAGCTGAGACTCTACCTCCTCACAGGCCTTATGACTGTCCTATTGACCTCCTCCCGGGCACTACTCCACCCCGGGGCAGAATTTATCCTCTGTCCGCCCCAGAGACTCTTGCTATGTCTGAGTACATCCAGGAAAATTTAAAAAAGGGGTTTATCCGCAAATCCTCCTCTCCTGCCGGAGCTGGATTTTTCTTTGTGTCCAAAAAAGATGGCTCCCTACGTCCTTGCATTGACTACCGCGGTCTTAATAAAATCACGGTAAAGAACCGCTACCCTCTACCTCTTATCTCTGAACTCTTTGATCGCCTCCAAGGTGCCCACATCTTTACCAAACTGGACTTAAGAGGTGCTTATAATCTCATCCGCATCAGGGAGGGGGATGAATGGAAAACGGCATTTAACACTAGAGATGGACACTTTGAGTATCTGGTCATGCCCTTTGGCCTGTGCAACGCCCCTGCCGTCTTCCAAGACTTTGTTAATGAAATTTTTCGTGATCTCTTATATTCCTGTGTTGTTGTGTATCTGGACGATATTCTGATTTTTTCTGCCAACCTAGAAGAACACCGCCAGCATGTCCGCATGGTTCTTCAGAGACTTCGTGACAATCAACTTTATGCCAAAATGGAGAAATGTCTGTTTGAATGTCAATCTCTTCCTTTCCTAGGATACTTGGTCTCTGGCCAGGGACTACAAATGGATCCAGACAAACTCTCTGCCGTCTTAGATTGGCCACGCCCCTCCGGACTCCGTGCTATCCAACGTTTTTTGGGGTTCGCCAATTATTACAGACAATTTATTCCACATTTTTCCACCATTGTGGCTCCTATCGTGGCTTTAACCAAGAAGAATGCCAATCCTAAGTCCTGGCCTCCTCAAGCGGAAGACGCCTTTAAACGGCTCAAGTCGGCCTTTTCTTCTGCTCCCGTGCTCTCCAGACCTGACCCATCTAAACCCTTCCTATTGGAGGTTGATGCCTCCTCAGTAGGAGCTGGAGCGGTTCTTCTACAAAAAAATTCTTCCGGGCATGCTGTTACCTGTGGTTTTTTTTCTAGGACCTTCTCTCCGGCGGAGAGGAACTACTCCATCGGGGATCGAGAGCTACTGGCCATTAAATTAGCACTTGAGGAATGGAGGCATCTGCTGGAGGGATCTAAATTTCCAGTTATTATTTACACCGATCACAAGAATCTCTCCTATCTCCAGTCTGCCCAACGGCTGAATCCTCGCCAGGCCAGGTGGTCTCTGTTCTTTGCCCGGTTTAATTTTGAAATTCACTTTCGCCCTGCCGATAAGAACATCAGGGCCGATGCCCTCTCTCGTTCCTCGGATGCCTCGGAAGTAGAGCTCTCTCCGCAACACATCATTCCTCCTGACTGCCTGATCTCCACTTCTCCAGCCTCCATCAGGCAAACTCCTCCAGGGAAGACCTTCGTCTCTCCACGCCAACGCCTCGGAATCCTCAAATGGGGTCACTCCTCCCATCTCGCAGGCCATGCGGGCATCAAGAAATCCGTGCAACTCATCTCTCGTTTCTATTGGTGGCCGACTCTGGAGACGGATGTTGTTGATTTTGTGCGGGCCTGCACTGTCTGTGCTCGGGACAAGACTCCTCGCCAGAGGCCTGCTGGTCTCCTTCACCCTCTGCCTGTCCCCGAACAGCCTTGGTCTCTGATCGGTATGGACTTTATTACAGACTTACCCCCATCCCGTGGCAACACTGTTGTTTGGGTGGTCGTTGATCGATTTTCCAAGATGGCACATTTTATTCCTCTTCCTGGTCTTCCTTCAGCGCCTCAGTTGGCAAAACAATTTTTTGTACACATTTTTCGTCTTCACGGGTTGCCCACGCAGATCGTCTCGGATAGAGGCGTCCAATTCGTGTCAAAATTCTGGAGGGCTCTCTGTAAACAACTCAAGATTAAATTAAACTTTTCTTCTGCTTATCATCCTCAATCCAATGGGCAAGTAGAAAGAATTAACCAGGTCCTGGGTGATTATTTACGGCATTTTGTTTCCTCCCGCCAGGATGACTGGGCAGATCTTCTACCATGGGCCGAATTCTCGTATAACTTCAGAGTCTCTGAATCTTCTTCCAAATCCCCATTTTTCGTGGTGTACGGCCGTCACCCTCTTCCCCCCCTCCCTACTCCCTTGCCCTCTGGCTTGCCCGCTGTGGATGAAATAACTCGTGATCTTTCCACCATATGGAAAGAGACCCAAAATTCTCTCTTACAGGCTTCATCACGCATGAAGAAGTTTGCTGATAAGAAAAGAAGAGCTCCCCCCATTTTTTCTCCCGGAGACAAGGTATGGCTCTCCGCTAAATATGTCCGCTTCCGTGTTCCCAGCTACAAATTGGGACCACGCTATCTTGGTCCTTTCAAAGTTTTGTGCCAGATCAATCCTGTCTCTTACAAACTTCTTCTTCCTCCTTCTCTTCGTATTCCTAATGCCTTTCATGTCTCTCTTCTTAAACCACTCATCCTCAACCGTTTCTCTCCTAAACTTATTTCTCCCACACCTGTCTCCGGTTCTTCGGACATCTTTCCTGTAAAGGAGATACTGGCCTCCAAAAAGGTCAGAGGGAAAACCTTTTTTTTGGTTGACTGGGAGGGCTGTGGTCCTGAAGAGAGATCCTGGGAACCTGAGGACAATATCCTAGATAAAAGTCTGGTCCTCAGGTTCTCAGGCTCAAAGAAGAGGGGGAGACCCAAGGGGGGGGGTACTGTTACGCCGAGCGCTCCGGGTCCCCGCTCCTCCCCGGAGCGCTCGCTACACTCTCGTTACTGCAGCGCCCCGGTCACATCCACTGACCGGGTGCGCTGCGATACTACCTCCAGCCGGGATGCGATTCGCGATGCGGGTGGCGCTCGCTCGCGATGCGCACCCCGGCTCCCGTACCTGACTCGCTCTCCGTCGGTCCTGTCCCGGCGCGCGCGGCCCCGCTCCCTAGGGCGCGCGCGCGCCAGGTCTCTGCGATTTAAAGGGCCACTGCGCCGCTGATTGGCGCAGTGGTTCTAATCAGTGTGTTCACCTGTGCACTCCATATATATACCTCACTTCCCCTGCACTCCCTCGCCGGATCTTGTTGCCCTTGTGCCTAGTGAAAGCGTTCCCTTGTGTGTTCCTAGCCTGTGTTCCAGACCTCCTGCCGTTGCCCCTGACTACGATCCTTGCTGCCTGCCCCGACCTTCTGCTACGTCCGACCTTGCTTCTGTCTACTCCCTTGTACCGCGCCTATCTTCAGCAGTCAGAGAGGTTGAGCCATTGCTAGTGGATACGACCTGGTCACTACCGCCGCAGCAAGACCATCCCGCTTTGCGGCGGGCTCTGGTGAATACCAGTAGTGACTTAGAACCGGTCCACTAGCACGGTCCACGCCAATCCCTCTCTGGCACAGAGGATCCACCTCCTGCCAGCCGGCATCGTGACAGAAAGCCTAAAGGCTAAAAAAACATCACATTTCTGTGAGTAGTCTCCCGTCTAAAAAACACCATAAAAAAGTCCGCCAGGACGATGTTGATAATGGCAAACCTACTACCAGTCATTTAATTTCTATTCCTCAATCTCAACCTGCACCCTTAGCCCATGAGGAGGAACAAGTTATCAGGGCTCAAAAATCCACAAAGGGGCTAAAACCTGACTCATTTGTTGAACTTGAGTCGGATGACTCCTCTGATCCTCATGATGACCTCTCTGATGAGAGTGTATACCTCTCACAAGAAAGTGGTGAGATTTTTGAAGACCCTGACATACAGGAGGTAACTGCAGCATCTGAACAGGATGCGACTTATTTTGACCCATCACTGATTCCTCATCCACGATCAGGCGAATGGCTGCCTAATTCTTTAGTAACTCAATTCATGGCAATCAGGATCAACAAAGCTCTTGATAGGTCCACTCGTAATAAAATGAAGGCTGAATGCCCACGTCCATCTCTTCCCCACTGCTCTGCTATAACACCAGAGCTTGATCCTATTCTAAATAAATTCTTAATGAAGACGGGTAAAAACCCAAAAAAGGGAATATACAGGAGTTTCAAATCCTGCAAAGATAAACTCCTGGATTTACTAGGTCCTTTATCAAAAATTTTAGATCTGGTAGAGGAATCGGCTTCCTCCTCTAAATCTATTGACATTGATGTACTTCGTGGTTGGGCTCAACGTGCAGTGTGTTTCCTAGGAAATGCTAACACTGCGATAACCACGGAACGCAAAAGAGCGATCCTCATGAAAATAGATCCCCAACTCACTAATTTGGCATCTAATGAACCCCCTAACCCCACTGAGGGAATGTTATTTGGGGAAGCATTCATTCAACAGATGGGCAAATATGTGGGTATGTTTTCGTCCATCACCAAAGCACAATCTTCCCTTAAAAAAAAGTTTTTCAAAGAGAGTTTTTACCAGGGCTGGAAAAGGCAGGAGCCGATTTTCCGGCCGTTATGCCCCTACCAGACAGCAGAGAGGCTCCTACCATCAATACCAACCCGCCCAACCATCCTACCCAACCCAACCCCCAAATCCCTCCCCCCTTTTCCCCTACAGAGCCCGGACCTGGCGCCCTAGAGGCCAACGTGGGATTCCTAGAGCAAAACCTTCTGCAGGTAGGTCTCCCATTTTCTTTCCACAACATTCCATTGGGCGGAAGGATCATGCATTTTTTGAACAACTGGAGTATGATTACATCAGACTCCTGGATACTGAATACTGTTTCAGGCTTCCAAATAGATTTTGTATCCCCTCCCATACAATACTTTCTTCCACACTCAATCCAATTCTCAAAATCAGACCAGATTCTGATAAATGCAGAAGTGAAAGACCTGATTACAAAGGCAGCTATTATACCCCTCCAAGAATCATCCACAGGTTTTCTCAGCAACCTATTTCTGGTGAACAAAAAGGATGGAGGTCACAGACCTGTAATCAATTTAAGAATACTCAACAATTTTGTTGTGTACAGACATTTCAAAATGGAGTGTATATACCTCCTGAGAGACATATTACTAAAAGACGATTGGTTATTAAAAATCGATCTGAAAGATGCTTATCTGACTGTTCCGATTCACCCTTCATCCCAACAGTTTCTCCAATTTCCTTGGAACAATCTAATATGACAATTCACTTGCCTTCCATTCGGCCTATCTTCGGCCCCCTGGTGCTTCACGAAACTTCTAAAACCGGTTGTAGCACTGTTAAGAAGTCGAGGTGTACGCCTCATTATTTACCTCAACGGCATCCTCATCATGGCACAATCCCCATCTCTTCTTCTCACACACAGGGATTGGACTCTCTCTCTCCTATCAAATTTGGGTTTTCTGATAAATTTCAAAAAATCCATCCTAACTCCGTCCCAAGAATTGGAATTCCTGGGTTTCTTGATCAACACTCAATCCACTACCCTGAGCTTACCACCCAAAAAATTGCAAACTATTCGAAAGGAAATTCATCAAGTTCTTCAGAGGGATCTTATCTCTCTGAGATCCATCGCTCGGATTGTAGGTCTCCTTTCAGCCTCGATCCAGGCTATCTTTCCAGCCCCTCTTCACTATCGAGCTCTTCAACGATTGAAGATCCAACATTTAAGAGACGGACTAGGATATTCGGATGAGATTCGTTTGTCTTCAGACGCCAAAGAAGAACTTCTTTGGTGGCTCTCTCACATTCAAATTTGGAATGGAAAAACCATCTTCCATCCGAACCCGGATATCATAATAGAATCAGACGCAAGTCTTTCGGGTTGGGGTGCTCGCTGCGGCTCCATTTCTACTGGAGGGAAATGGTCTCCTTCCGAATCCAAACTACATATCAACTGCTTGGAGCTTTTAGCTGGGTCCTTCGCTCTAAAGAATTTTGTCAAGGATTCATCTCACTGCTGTGTCTTACTTCGCATGGACAATATCTCCGCAGTCCAGTATATCAATCATCTGGGCGGAACGAATTCCAAATCCCTTGCCGATATTGCCAAAGATTTTTGGCATTTTTGTCTAGACAGACATATTATCTTGAAAGCAGAGTACCTTCCAGGAATTTCCAACTCCATAGCGGATTGGAACTCTCGCTTCCTCACGGATTTCAGCGATTGGAAACTTCATCTTTCCATATTCCAAATGATCGATCAATTATGGGGTCCCCTCAAACTAGACATGTTCGCTTCCAGACTGAACCGTCAAATTCCTCAGTTTTTCAGTTGTAGACCGGATCCGGACGCTCTAGGCTCGGATGCTTTCCTTCAATTTTGGCCTCCAGAAGCTCTCTACGCGTTTCCCCCTTTCAACTTAATACCGAGACTTCTACTTCAAGTCTCAATTCGGAAATCTACTATGGTCATAATTCTACCTTGGTGGCCGACTCAATCATGGTTCCCTCAACTTCTTCCACTATTAATAGACTACCCTCGAATTCTTCCATATTTTCCGGATCTCCTGCTGGATGCTCTTGGCAAATCTCATCCTCTAATTCTCTCAGAACAACTAGTTCTCATTCCGGACCGATCGCTCCATTTTCTCTCACAACTAGAGAACTCTTATCTGACGCCTGGGCTCCAGGTACCAGGTCTGCTTACAGATCAGCTTGGAAAATTTGGATTCATTGGTGCTCTCAACGAGACTTGCAAAGTGGGAGGAGTAAAAATGTGGGGTATGTTGAGAGCGCTGCTGTCAGATGGTGAAGGTTGGAGTCAAGAAACGGTATGAGCCAGCACTTATGCAGGACTAACTTTTTTTGAAAAAAGAAGTCAAGACAGTAAAAACAGGACAACGCGTTTCGGCGCTCGCTGGCGCCTTCCTCAGGTCCACAATTATAACTACAGAAGAAACATATATATAGAGTTTCAAAAATACATCAATGGAAATTCAAACCAACTGGTTGGGAGAGTACAAAACACAGAAAATAAATAAGAAAATAAAATGAAATAAACACGATAAATAGTGGTGATCAGGATGATTGTGGTCTAAAAGCAGTGAGGTGTTGAGCAAGACAGCAGGTAAAACCACTTGTAAAATATAATAAAATCAAAATGAAAAATAAAAAATACACCTATGAAAAAGGGAAAAAAGGGGAGGGGCCTATGAGAGCCCCACTGTTTTTTCTCCTCCTCTCTACTCAACGAGACTTGGATCCCTTACAAACATCTATTTCCCACATCTTAAATTTCCTTTCTGCTTCATTTGATTCTGGTAAAGCCTACAAGACCATAAATGTATATAGATCCGCCATTTCTGCTAGACATTCTCTTATTGACTCAATCCCAATTGGTAAACATCCACTCGTTTGTAAACTTTTGAAAGTCATCCGTTTCCGTCGTCCACCTTTACCACGATATAACTCTACTTGGGATGTTAATATTTTGTTAAACTTTTTTCTTTCTTGGGATGACAATGATCTTCTATCCCTTAAATTAAGCTCTTTCAAACTTACAGTTCTCTTGTGTCTTATTTCTATTAAACGCATCTCTGATGTTAGAGCCCTTGATGTCTCTAGAAGGCAATATTCTCCCGATGGAGTTATCTTTACAATTTACCGTCGTACCGAAACCAATCTGCATTCAGTATTCTATCCATCTTTTCCTCATCATCCTAAACTTTGCGTAGTTCGTTGTTTACGTTCTTACGAATCTAGGACGGAATCTTTACGTTCTACTTCCTCCTCTCAATTATTGATATCATACTGTAAACCTCACAATTCTGTTTCTTCCACTTCCTTGGCTCGCTGGGTTAAATCAACCATGACCATGGCAGGTATAGATACTTCCATATTCACTGCCCATTCCACTAGAGGTGTAATGTCCACAAAAATATTTCAATCTGGTTGTTACGCCGAGCGCTCCGGGTCCCCGCTCCTCCCCGGAAATTCAGATCTACTGACCGGGTGCGCTGCGATACCGCCCCCAGCCGGGATGCGATTCGCGATGCGGGTGGCGCCCGCTCGCGATGCGCACCCCGGCTCCCGTACCTGACTCGCTCTCCGTCGGTCCTGTCCCGGCGCGCGCGGCCCCGCTCCCTAGGGCGCGCGCGCGCCGGGTCTCTGCGATTTAAAGGGCCACTGCGCCGCTGATTGGCGCAGTTGGTCTAATTAGTGTGTTCACCTGTGCACTCCCTATGTATACCTCACTTCCCCTGCACTCCCTCGCCGGATCTTGTTGCCATCGTGCCAGTGAAAGCGTTCCCTTGTGTGTTCCTAGCCTGTGTTCCAGACCTCCTGCCGTTGCCCCTGACTACGATCCTTGCTGCCTGCCCCGATCTTCTGCTACGTCCGACCTTGCTCTTGTCTACTCCCTTGTACCGCGCCTATCTTCAGCAGT
This sequence comes from Hyla sarda, assembly GCF_029499605.1. Lineage (NCBI taxonomy): Eukaryota > Metazoa > Chordata > Amphibia > Anura > Hylidae > Hyla > Hyla sarda. The sequence goes on along the minus strand of NC_079190.1, from coordinate 10,735,731 downwards.
CAGAGAGGTTGAGCCGTTGCTAGTGGATACGACCTGGTAACTACCGCCGCTGCAAGACCATCCCGCTTTGTGGCGGGCTCTGGTGAAAACCAGTAGTAACTTAGAACCGGTCCACTAGCACGGTCCACGCCAATCCCTCTCTGGCACAGAGGATCCACCTCCTGCCAGCCAAATCGTGACAGTAGATCCGGCCATGGATCCCGCTGAAGTTCCACTGCCAGTTATCGCCGACCTCACCACGGTGGTCGCCCAGCAGTCGCAACAGATAGCGCAACAAGGCCACCAGCTGTCTCAACTGACCGTGATGCTACAGCAGCTACTACCACAGCTTCAGCAATCATCTCCTCCGCCAGCTCCTGCACCTCCTCCGCAGCGAGTGGCCGCTTCCGGCCTACGACTATCCTTGCCGGATAAATTTGATGGGGACTCTAAGTTTTGCCGTGGCTTTCTTTCACAATGTTCCCTGCACTTGGAGATGATGTCGGACCAGTTTCCTACTGAAAGGTCTAAGGTGGCTTTCGTAGTCAGCCTTCTGTCTGGGAAAGCTCTGTCATGGGCCACACCGCTCTGGGACCGCAATGACCCCGTCACTGCCTCTGTACACTCCTTCTTCTCGGAAATTCGAAGTGTCTTTGAGGAACCTGCCCGAGCCTCTTCTGCTGAGACTGCCCTGCTGAACCTGGTCCAGGATAATTCTTCCGTTGGCGAGTACGCCATCCAATTCCGTACTCTTGCTTCCGAATTATCCTGGAATAATGAGGCCCTCTGCGCGACCTTTAAAAAAGGCCTATCCAGCAACATTAAATATGTTCTGGCCGCACGAGAAATTCCTGCTAACCTGCATGAACTCATTCATCTAGCCACTCGCATTGACATGCGTTTTTCCGAAAGGCGTCAGGAGCTCCGCCAGGATATGGACTTTGTTCGCACGAGGTGTTTTTTCTCCCCGGTTCCTCTCTCCTCTGGTCCTCTGCAATCCGTTCCTGTGCCTCCCGCCGTGGAGGCTATGCAAGTTGACCGGTCTCGCTTGACACCTCAAGAGAGGACACGACGCCGCATGAAGAATCTTTGCCTGTACTGTGCCGGTACCGAACACTTCCTGAAGGATTGTCCTATCCGTCCTCCCCGCCTGGAAAGACGTACGCTGACTCCGCACAAAAGTGAGACAGTTCTTGATGTCAACTCTGCTTCTCCACGCCTTACTGTGCCTGTGCGGATATCTGCCTCTACCTTCTCCTTCTCTACTATGGCCTTCTTGGATTCCGGATCTGCAGGAAATTTTATTTTGGCCTCTCTCATCAACAGGTTCAACATCCCGGTGACCAGTCTCGCCAGACCCCTCTACATCAATTGTGTTAACAATGAAAGATTGGACTGTACCGTGCGTTACCGCACGGAGCCCCTCCTAATGTGCATCGGACCTCATCACGAAAAAATTTAGTTTTTGGTCCTCCCCAATTGCACTTCCGAAATTCTCCTTGGACTACCGTGGCTTCAACGACATTCCCCAACCCTTGATTGGTCCACAGGAGAGATCAAGAGCTGGGGTACTTCTTGTTTCAAGGACTGTCTTAAACCGGTTCCCAGTACTCCCTGCCGTGACCCTGTGGTTCCCCCTGTAACCGGTCTCCCTAAGGCTTATATGGACTATGCTGACGTATTTTGCAAAAAGCAAGCTGAGACTTTACCTCCTCACAGGCCTTATGACTGTCCTATTGACCTCCTCCCGGGCACTACTCCACCCCGGGGCAGAATTTATCCTCTGTCCGCCCCAGAGACTCTTGCTATGTCTGAATACATCCAGGAAAATTTAAAAAAGGGGTTTATCCGCAAATCCTCCTCTCCTGCCGGAGCTGGATTTTTCTTTGTGTCCAAAAAAGATGGCTCCCTACGTCCTTGCATTGATTACCGCGGACTTAATAAAATCACGGTAAAGAACCGCTACCCCCTACCTCTTATCTCGGAACTCTTTGATCGCCTTCAAGGTGCCCACATCTTTACCAAACTGGATTTAAGAGGTGCTTATAATCTCATCCGCATCAGGGAGGGGGACGAATGGAAAACTGCATTTAACACCAGAGATGGACACTTTGAGTATCTGGTCATGCCCTTTGGCCTGTGCAACGCCCCTGCCGTCTTCCAAGACTTTGTTAATGAAATTTTTCGTGATCTCTTATATTCCTGTGTTGTTGTGTATCTGGACGATATTCTGATTTTTTCTGCCAACTTAGAAGAACATCGCCAGCATGTCCGCATGGTTCTTCAGAGACTTCGAGACAATCAACTTTATGCCAAAATGGAGAAATGTCTGTTTGAATGTCAATCTCTTCCTTTCCTAGGATACTTGGTCTCTGGCCAGGGACTACAAATGGACCCAGATAAACTCTCTGCCGTCTTAGATTGGCCACGCCCCTCCGGACTCCGTGCTATCCAACGTTTTTTGGGGTTCGCCAATTATTACAGACAATTTATTCCACATTTTTCCACTATTGTGGCTCCTATCGTGGCTTTAACCAAGAAGAATGCCAATCCTAAGTCCTGGTCTCCCCAAGCGGAAGACGCATTTAAACATCTCAAGTCTGCCTTTTCTTCTGCTCCCGTGCTCTCCAGACCTGACCCATCTAAACCCTTCCTATTGGAGGTTGATGCCTCCTCAGTGGGAGCTGGAGCGGTCCTTCTACAAAAAAATTCTTCCGGGCATGCTGTTACTTGTGGTTTTTTTTCTAGGACCTTCTCTCCGGCGGAGAGGAACTACTCCATCGGGGATCGAGAACTACTGGCCATTAAATTGGCACTTGAGGAATGTAGGCATCTGCTGGAGGGATCAAAATTTCCAGTTATCATTTACACCGATCACAAGAATCTCTCCTATCTCCAGTCTGCCCAACGGCTGAATCCTCGCCAGGCCAGGTGGTCGTTGTTCTTTGCCCGTTTTAACTTTGAAATTCATTTTCGCCCTGCCGACAAGAACATTAGGGCCGATGCTCTCTCTCGTTCCTCGGATGCCTCGGAAGTAGAGGTCTCTCCGCAACACATCATTCCTCCTGACTGTCTGATCTCCACTTCTCCAGCCTCCATCAGGCAAACTCCTCCAGGGAAGACCTTCGTTTCTCCACGCCAACGTCTCGGGATTCTTAAATGGGGTCACTCCTCCCACCTCGCAGGCCATGCGGGCATCAAAAAGTCCTTGCAACTCATCTCTCGTTTCTATTGGTGGCCGACTCTGGAGACGGATGTTGTTGATTTTGTGCGGGCCTGTACTGTCTGTGCCCGGGATAAGACTCCTCGCCAGAAGCCTGCTGGTCTCCTTCATCCTCTGCCTGTCCCCGAACAGCCTTGGTCTCTGATTGGTATGGACTTTATTACAGACCTACCCCCATCCCGTGGCAACACTGTTGTTTGGGTGGTCGTTGATCGATTTTCCAAGATGGCACATTTTATTCCTCTTCCTGGTCTTCCTTCAGCGCCTCAGTTGGCAAAACAATTTTTTGTACACATTTTTCGTCTTCACGGTTTGCCCACGCAGATCGTCTCGGATAGAGGCGTCCAATTCGTGTCAAAATTCTGGAGGGCCCTCTGTAAACAACTCAAGATTAAATTAAACTTCTCTTCTGCTTATCATCCTCAATCCAATGGGCAAGTAGAAAGAATTAACCAGGTCCTGGGTGACTATTTACGGCATTTTGTTTCCTCCCGCCAGGATGACTGGGCAGATCTTCTACCATGGGCCGAATTCTCGTACAACTTCAGAGTCTCTGAATCTTCTGCTAAATCCCCATTTTTCGTGGTGTATGGCCGTCACCCTCTTCCCCCCCTCCCTATTCCCTTGCCCTCTGGTTTGCCCGCTGTGGATGAAGTGACTCGTGATCTTTCCACCATATGGAAAGAGACCCAAAATTCTCTTTTACAGGCTTCATCTCGCATGAAAAAGTTTGCCGATAAGAAAAGAAGAGCTCCCCCCATTTTTGCTCCCGGAGACAAGGTATGGCTCTCCGCTAAATATGTCCGCTTTCGTGTCCCCAGTTACAAACTGGGACCACGCTATCTTGGTCCTTTCAAAGTCTTGTGCCAAATTAATCCTGTCTCTTACAAACTTCTTCTTCCTCCTTCTCTTCGTATTCCCAATGCCTTTCATGTCTCTCTCCTTAAACCACTCATCATCAACCGTTTCTCTCCCAAACTTGTTTCTCCCACTCCTGTTTCCGGTTCTTCTGACATCTTCTCCGTGAAGGAGATACTGGCCTCCAAGACGGTCAGAGGGAAAAAATTCTTTTTGGTTGATTGGGAGGGCTGTGGACCGGAAGAGAGATCCTGGGAACCTGAGGACAACATCCTAGACAAAAGTCTGGTCCTCAGGTTCTCAGGCTCCAAGAAGAGGGGGAGACCCAAGGGGGGGGTACTGTTACGCCGAGCGCTCCGGGTCCCCGCTCCTCCCCGGAGCGCTCGCAACATCCTCGCTACTGCAGCGCCCCGGTCAGATCTACTGACCGGGTGCGCTGCGATACCGCCCCCAGCCGGGATGCGATTCGCGATGCGGGTGGCGCCCGCTCGCGATGCGCACCCCGGCTCCCGTACCTGACTCGCTCTCCGTCGGTCCTGTCCCGGCACGCGCGGCCCCGCTCCCTAGGGCGCGCGCGCGCCGGGTCTCTGCGATTTAAAGGGCCACTGCGCCGCTGATTGGCGCAGTTGGTCTAATTAGTGTGTTCACCTGTGCACTCCCTATGTATACCTCACTTCCCTGCACTCCCTCGCCGGATCTTGTTGCCATCGTGCCAGTGAAAGCGTTCCCTTGTGTGTTCCTAGCCTGTGTTCCAGACCTCCTGCCGTTGCCCCTGACTACGATCCTTGCTGCCTGCCCCAACCTTCTGCTACGTCCGACCTTGCTCTTGTCTACTCCCTTGTACCGCGCCTATCTTCAGCAGTCAGAGAGGTTGAGCCGTTGCTAGTGGATACGACCTGGTTACTACCGCCGCTGCAAGACCATCCCGCTTTGCGGCGGGCTCTGGTGAAAACCAGTAGTAACTTAGAACCGGTCCACTAGCACGGTCCACGCCAATCCCTCTCTGGCACAGAGGATCCACCTCCTGCCAGCCGAATCGTGACACTGGTGCTTCCCTATCAGATATAATTAAAGCTGATAATTGGTCTTCAGACTCTACATTTAAAACATTCTATTTTAAACCTGATTCTCATGTTTCTATGGTTTTATTGTGATATAATTTTATTTCTTGTGATGTGTATATTTCTTAGCTTTAAACTAGCATAATAGGAGCGTTTTGTCTTGTTATAAAGTTGAAGATTTTCCTATCCTTGGTGAAGGAAAATATAGATTTTATCAAAGACAAAACGCGAGTATTATCCCTCCCTTGTTTCCCATCCCTATAACGTTTTTAATTTCTCCACAGCGGTTTAAGATGAAAGTCCCTAAGGACCACTTCTGCCTTCTGATGAAGTTTCTTCCATGTTAAAGTATTTCCTTCTACAAGTTCCAACATTCAAGTCACTGTTCTAGGATAATTACTCCTTCAAGTTTGACAAGTTCCTCACTTTCAAGGAAGTTTTTTCTACGAACTCAATCTCCTAAGATGACATCTCTACACTGAAGTCCTAGTCTTCTTCTACAGTTCTTATCCGGTTAAAGACTTCTTCCTGTTCTGGTTATTCAGTTCTGATTTATTCTACTGGACATTTTATTCTTCGCTACAAAAGAAGAGGAAGAGCTAATGGCAACTGTCACTGTTATACCTTATCCTGATTGGTTATCACACATGGCAGCCTCCTAGGATACGCCATATCTGTTAAAGTTTTTTCTGTATTGTCATTACTGTTAACCCTTTTGCTGCTGAGATAGTAAAAGAGGATTTAAAAGCATAATACTCGCGCTTTGTCTTTAATAAAATCTATCCCAAGGATAGGAAAATCTTCAATTTTTCCCCTAAACCTATCATTCCATTGACCGGCCTGGAGCATTCCAAGACCCGGAACCAGGAGGCTGCATCACCTATCTGACTGTCTAAGCGCTATTGCAGTTGTGTCATTATACACAACTAAGCAAGGTGAGTGGTACAACTAATCTCACCACACACTATCTGCTCGACACACATATTATGTATCAGACGATACTTGTCCCATGAGGAAGCTCTGCCGTTTTTGTCCCTCCAGATCTACGCTTGCGATGATGGGGGATGAGTGTACAAACCAATTGACGACACGACCCATGGGTGTTAACGGGTGCTCAGGCCTATTGCTGCGACTCCTGCTGCCACTCGCCCCAAGTCTGCTGCCAACTCTGCCTGACGTATGTAGGCCTCTGCCCCTTCTCTGTGCACGTCCTGGCACTTCCCTGCCTGACATACTTAGTGCGTTTATGAGGGTATAGAACAGCAGCAGGCGATTACTTACGGCTGTCCTTTCAAAGTATATAGGCCCTAGACAGAATAACAGTTACTAAATAGTACACTCCTTTGTTGTATGTAGGCCCTTTGCAATGATGAGCGCACTGTTAAGCGTATTTATATGCAGAAAAAAACTCTTTGTTTGTTGTATACACCAGCCAGTGTATACTAATGTGTGGAATAGAACTGAATTTTGCACCGAGACAGAAATACAGGTACTAAATAGTACACTACTTGGTTGTATTTAGGCCCTTTGCAATGATGAGCGCACTGTTAAGCGTATTTGTACACAGGAAAAACTTTTTTTTTTCTTTAATACACCGGCAGGTATATAACGTGTGGTATAACACTGAATTTAGCACAGACACAGAAAAAAAAGGTGGTATATGGTACGCTATTTGCTTGAATTTAGGCCCTTTGCAATGATAAGGCCACTGAAAAAGCGTATTTTTACGCAGGAAAACCTTTTTTTTCTTTAATACACCGGCAGGTGTATAACGTGTGGTATAAAACAGAAATACAGGTACTAAATAGTATGCTATTTGCTTGTATGTAGGCCCTTTACAATGATAAGGCCACTGTTAAGCGTATTTTTACGCAGGAAAACCTTTTTTTTCTTTAATACACCGGCAGGTATATAACGTGCGGTATAACACTTAATTTAGCACAGAGACAGAAAAAAAGGAGGTATATGGTACACTATTTGCTTGTATTTAGGCCCTTTGCAATGATAAGGCCACTGCTAAGCGTATTTGTACTCAGGAAAAAAAAAAATTCTTTAATACACCGGCAGGTGTATAACGTGTGGTATAACACTGAATTTAGCACAGAGACAGAGTAACAGGTGAAAAATGGTAAAAAGGCACTAAAGTCCACACTAATATGACTTATTTCTGAACAGCAGCAGGACCCAACAGTGCAGAACCACCAAAAAAAAAAAAATCCAGGGATTAAACCCTAAATTGCACTCTGTCACACAATTCTGAGCAGCAGAAGATTTGTGGAGAAAAAAAAAACTCAATAGAGCTGAAAAATGAGGAGATAAGATGGTGGATAAAGTTGAGGCAGCTTGGAGATCTGTATGAGGCAGCTGACAGCTATCTGCCCCTCTCTGCTGCAATGCTCTATAACGTGAATAGGAGGTTTAGCAATCAATGATCCTTCTCAGTGTAACAGCACAGCACTCTGCACTCCTGCCTTTCCCTAATGCTGATGTGACTAGCAGTTGCAGTGTAACGCTGTGGTATGAGCTATTCACACACACACAGTCCCGTCCTCTCCATCTGAGTGCATAGATGAAATGAAGAGAGGCAAGATGGCCGCCGATTATATAGGGGCTGTGACATCACAGGGGTCAGTGAACACTGATAGGCTGCATCTCACATGTGATTCAGGGTCAGCCCGCCTACCTTCATTCCCGCCCTCTCATAATCCCCTGCCCCATGTACTCACATGTGGATCCGCCATCTTAGCTCTACAATAGCCTGGAACGCTGTAAAATGGAGTTTAATGAAGCGATTCATGCGATAGAATCGCGGCGATATTCATATTCGTTTAATTTTTCATGAAATTCGTAACGAATTCGGGTTCGATTCGCTCATCTCTAGAGGGGGGATTCAAACTTTTATTAGGGGAGGGGCTTTTGTACATTTATTTACAAATTTTTTAAAATATTTTATTCATTACATTTTGCCCTATAGAGCTGGGATTGAAACCTAAGGCTCTCTGCCTGCTCAAAACTACAACTCCCAGCATGTTGCACTATATAGTAATATAAACAATATAAAGTGTCTAAAGACTTTCCGAGTACATTCTATCTCTTATTGTGTATTGTAGTTTTCTTGTTATTCCATAAGGACATATCTATGTGCGCTGTGCGGCTGCATTCTCTTGTGGGATATTAGTGATGTACAGTAAGAGGAAAAAAATTTGATGTCAAAACCAATCAATAAAATTACTCATCCATTAAAATCCAATGGGGATCGGGGAGCAGATATATAGCGCTCAGCCCCTCACTCCTGTATACTGCTCTCTGCACTATGCAGATTATTGCTGGAAGAGGAAAGACTCATGTGATCGTCATACAGTAAGTAGAGGACAATGATCACTATCTGCGGAGCCGTCACGGACCTGTTACCCTTCAGCTATAGAGAAAATGATAGGGACTTATCAGGAAGGTTCTAGAATGTAATGTAGACAGTGATGTGCAGATAGGTGCATGGCTCATTGTAGTGACGGTAGATATCTGAGCTGTGTATTAGGAGCAGACATACATTATATCCTATACAGTGCAAAGAGACTGCTAAGGGCCTGGAGCCTTAAGTGAAGGGCCACATGGGAGGCGCCTCCAGCCCGGGGAGTTGTTGGAATAGGGGTTAATAAAAAAAAAAAAAAAATGATAGATATCAAATGGTTGTTTTACATGCAGTGGGTGCTGATTGGTTGCTCACCTGTAGCTGGGCAGATGTTCCTGGCCAGATGTTCAGATGGCATGGGATTGGTCGCTGGGCAACGGCGGGAACTCGCTGTGTTTATAAATAAGGATGCTGCCCCTGGTTCCAGTCAGATGCCGGCGAGTCAAGCAAAGAAGAACCCTTGTCCGCGGCCTGAAGGATGGAGAATATGGATTTCAGTCAGCCCGGACCCAGCTCGGCCACTAATCCAGCAGACGCCGTGCAAGAGCTGTATGTGCGGCTGCTGGAGAAAGCGGAAGCAGCCGGGGGAGAGGAATGGCTCCGTAGATGCTTGAGCCTGTCACTCACCGGTGAGGGCGGCAGCGCGGTTGCCGGAGAAGCGCCGTCCCTGGGAGCAGCGTTGGGGACGGCGAGACCTGGACCGGAAGTCGCTCCGTCGCCGGTGTCTGACGTCGGCGTCGCAAGGGCCGGAAGTGACGCTGGGGCGGTGCCGGTGACCGGAGGTGACCCAGGGCCTGTTCCGGCGGCGCCCATAGTGGAGAGGCGTTCAAAGAGGCAGGCCAGCCGGCAGAGGAAGCGCTATGCCCCGACCGTGGCCAGCGGGGGCAGAGGACCGGGAGACAGGGGTCGGCAGAGCGGACAGAGGCGTCGGGATGGACGGGGTAATGTAAATATGTATGTTTCTAGTGCCCCTGCTGCCAATGTTATGGATTGCTTACCCCGAGTGTCCTCTTTGTCTGCTCCAGGTCACCAGTCAGTAGCTACCCAGCGGCAGCCTGCGGCGGTAGGGGGTTCTTCAGTTGGTCCAGCAGCTCCCACCCCCCCGGCCCGTGATGCCAGTGCGGGTTCCTCTGCATTACGCAGGTCTGCCCCCCTTTTGGGCGCTGGCAGGGAGCTGGTCTCCTTTCACCCCCCTGTGAATCCTGGATCTCTGCCTCCTGTACTTCCAGTGGCTGATACATCTGCTGAGCCGGCCATGGGTGAGTGCAGCAATGCGGGTAACAGTGCTCAGACTGGGATGGATGCTTTAAAAAACTTGCCAGGTAGTCAATTGTTATCTGGGATGGCGGCTTTATTTAATATGTTGGCTGCCATTCCGGGTAATAATACCGGGGCTGTAAAGGCTAGTGCTGGGCAGTCATGCGCCGCAGCTTGGGTTAATCCACCCACAGCTAGTGGGGGGGATCCTGCGAGGTCTAGTTCCGTTTCCTCTCAGCTGTCTAGTGCATCTGTCTTGGATGTTGCTAACTCAGTCGTGTCTGTTACTAATGAGAGTCCTGTTAGTGTGGTTGCCACGGTTACTAATCCTTCTGTTTCCAAACAGGATGTTGCGTCAGTCTCGTCTGTTTCTAATATTCCTGTGATGTCCCAATCTGTCCCGGAGATTTGTTTGAAAGAAGCGATTACATGTGAGGTGTCGCCACTAGGGTACCATTTAGCGTTATCTGTAAAAGAAAAAATTTGGAAAGGTGATTTTGTTGATATGTTTTCATTGCTTCCATCCTTCAAGGAGCCAGTCAAAGATAAAGGGGAGAAGGAAAAGGAGGAGGATAGAAGAAGGATGGCGGCAATGAAGACATTCAATAATTGGGTGCAAGCATTTTGTATTTTTTTTCTGCCGTCATGGGTGAGAAATTTCCACATAGATGTGCATTGCTGTTCCAGCACTTAGATATAATTTTAGAAGCGTACCGCAATTTCGGTGGCTCTGCATGGCACATCTATGACGAAATGTTTAGGCAGAAGCTGTCGGTGCACCCATCAGTTAAATGGGGTCAGAAGGATGTGGGGTTATGGATTAATTTGATGATCCCACAAAGAAGTAGACAGGTGCCGGGCAGCACGCCTCCTTCCTTTCGGAAGGGGGTGTGTTTTGCCTTCAACGAGTCGCAGTGCAAGTGGCAGTCCAACTGTAAGTACAAGCACGAGTGCTCTCATTGTGGGGGTACCCATTCACTCTCCAGATGTTTCAAGAAGAACGCGTTGTCTTCTCAGCAGCAGCCCTCAGTCAGAGAATCTCTTTCAAAGAGCTTGGACGCCAGTGAAGGTGCAAAACATGCGTCCTTGGCTAGAGCTTTACCCAGACAAAGCGAAAGCTGAATTGCTATTTAAGGGTTTTACAGTTGGTTTTGAGGTTCCGGAGTTCACTGGTCGGGGCTGCTGCTGGGTGGATAATTTGCGTTCAGTTAATCTGAACCCGTTAGTAGTGCAGGAGAAGATTGACAAGGAGGTCAAGGAAGGTAGAGTGGAGGGGCCGTTTTGGTCCCCTCCTTTTCCTAATTTTAGGTTATCCCCTTTGGGGCTTGTTCCAAAGAAGGAGCCCAACTCTTTTAGATTGATTCACCATCTTTCTTACCCTCTGAAGGGTTCGCTGAATGATTCTGTTGACCCTGGGGCATACTCGGTTGAGTATGCGTCCTTTGATTCTGCTTTAATTTTGTTAAGACAATTTGGTCAGGGCGCTTTGCTTGCCAAAGCAGATATTAAATCTGCTTTCCGGCTACTACCGGTTTGTCCTAAGGGTTTTAATTCGTTGGGTTTTCAGTTTAACGGTTGTTTTTATTTTGACAAGGCTTTGCCTATGGGTTTTTCTTTATCTTGTTTTTATTTTGAGAGTTTTTCGACGTTTTTAGAATGGGTGGTTTCTTCTTCTTTTAAAGGGGGCGGTTTGCTACATTATTTAGATGATTTTTTGTTTTTTGGTAGACAGGGCACTAATGATTGTCTAGACATTTTTTCTTGTTTCCTGCGCATTTCTCAGCATTTTGGCATACCTTTGGCGTCAGAGAAAACTGTTCTCCCTTGTAGCAGGTTAGAATTTTTGGGTATCGTAATTGATACTGTTGACATGGTTTTTATTTACCGGGTGAAAAGATTCAAAGAATGTTACAGTTGATTAATTTTATGTTGTGCAGAAAAAAGACTACCCTTAGAGCACTTCAGAGTTTGCTTGGCTTGTGGGTATTTGCTTCTAAGGTGGTTCCTATGGGTAGAGTGTTTTGTAGGAGATTGTTCTTAGCTACTAGGGGCCTTAAGTCGCCTAGAGCGCATATCCGTCTGTCTAGAAGTCTGAGAGAGGACTTATTGTTGTGGTCAGAATTCCTTCAGGTTTTTAATGGTGCTTCGGTGTGGCAGCACGAGTTTGTTGAATATGGATCTCTTGGGGTTTTCACGGATGCAGCTGGGTCTCTCGGCTTCGGAGCCTTTTTCTCAGGATATTGGTGCGCTGAGCCTTGGCATGATTCTTGGGTTAGGGCTGGTTTAGTTAGTAATATTGTTTTGTTAGAATTATTTCCGGTTTTGGTTTCACTAGTGATTTGGGGTGAGCACTTTAGGGACCATAGGATAGTTGTTCATTCTGATAATAAAGGTGTCGTTTTTGCAGTCAACTGTTTGTCTTCAGCTTCCGACCCAGTTATCAAAATTCTTAGGCATTTGGTTTTGATTTGTTTAAAGTTAAATATATGGTTAAAAGCCAAGTATGTTAAAGGAGTGTCCAATGTAATAGCTGATGCATTGTCTCGCTCTCAGTTTTCCAGGTTCCGGGAGTTGGTGCCGGATGCGGATCCAGAAGGGGTAGCTTGTCCGGACCATCTTTGGGAGCTGGTTTGGGACTAGCTGAGCATTATCTACATCAGTCTATTGCTCCTAAGACATGGTCGGACTATAGTAAGGCGTGGAAGTCTTGGTTGCAATTTTGTGTCGACCACGGTCATGATTACCTTAGATCAGATGGGGATTTGGCTATCAGTTTCGTGTCAGGTTTGTTAGCTGAAGACGTGTCGCATAGCCACATCCATAAACAGTTGTCGGGTATTTCCTTTTTTCAGAAATGGTTTGGGGTTAAGTCTATTTTGTCGTTTTTTCAGGTTAAGCAGGTTTTAAAGGGGTTAAAGTTGGCCAAATATAGGAAGGATGTTCGACGACCTATTAATTATGGTCTTTTAGAGAAGTTATGTGCTGCTTGTTTTCAGGTTTGTTTTTCCGATTTTGAGGCGCATTTGTTTTCGACTGCTTTTGTGACTGCATTCTTTGGGGCTTTTAGGATTAGCGAGCTGGTTTCTCCCAACAAGGTTAGTTTGTCCCCTTTGCTGTATACTGATGTGTTTTTGTATGATTGTCATGTCTCTATTTATGTTTCTCGTTCAAAAACTGACATAGCAGGTAACGGATGTTTTATACGTTTGAACAAAGTAGAAGGCATTTCCTTTTGTCCATGGGGGACTATTTCCAAGTTTTTATCCATTCGTCCTGTTGGTTTTGAAAATTTTTTCATTCACTTGGATGGTTCGCCATTGACAAGAAGTCAGTTTAATGGGGTCTTGAAGAAATGCCTTTGTTTTTTGGGTTTGGGTAATTTTCATTTCAGTTCGCATTCTTTTAGAATTGGTGCTGCCACCGAGGCCTCTTTATGGGGTTTAGATCCGCGGGCTATTAAATCAATTGGTAGGTGGTCGTCGGATAGATATCTGAGTTATGTTCGCCCTAACCTGGTCTTGATTTAATTTTTAGGTCCTTCTGCAAAAGTGGTTTGGATTTTAGGCCATTCTTTTATCCGGTGGGCGGCTAAAAGAGCAGCTTCACGAGTGTATACGTTGAATCTTGGTTTTCAGGAGGAGAACTTCAACATCTTCTGGTGCGGTGTGAGCGGGTTGCAGCTTTGTCATATTTGGGACGTTATTCTGAAGCGTGCTGCTATCTGGCCATACCCGGATATATTTATCCTACATATTGGGGGTAATGATATTGGGAAGGTAAATACGGCAGTCCTTTTTTTCTGAGTTAAAGGCTTTATTTCTGGAGCTCCAGTTGGTCTGGCCTTCTTGCTCAGTGGGGTTCTCAGAAATTGTCCCTCGCTTATTATGGGCGTCCAAAGAACTTATATTTTTGGAGCGCATCAGAAGAAGGGTCAATAGAGGTATGGCCCGCTTCATGAGACGGGTGGGTGGTTTTTCCTTTAGGCATGTGGAGCTTGAAGGTTTCATCCCTGGTTTGTATCGTGATGACTTTACGCACCTGTCAGATGTTGGAAATGATATTTTCAATACGGGTCTTCAGACCCTGATTGAAATGGCCGCGGGTCTGGTGGTACATGGATAGTAGGCTATCCATGTTTGTGGGGTGTCACCCAGCTAGGCTGGGCGGACAGGTGGTAAAATTCACATTGGTTTAATATTTATTATTGAGTTTTTTATTATGTTATGTTATTGGTTTTCTTAATAAACGAGCACCGCGGCCTGTTTATCCAATTTAGTGTGTGGTCATCTTTATTTTAGTTTGGTACTTAATGTTAATAATAAAGTGGTCTCCTCCCTGGGTATGGAGGCTAGCCCTCCCATGCTAAGGGCCTGGAGCCTTAAGTGAAGGGCCACATGGGAGGCGCCTCCAGCCCGGGGAGTTGTTGGAATAGGGGTTAATAAAAAAAAAAAAAAAAAATGATAGATATCAAATGGTTGTTTTACATGCAGTGGGTGCTGATTGGTTGCTCACCTGTAGCTGGGCAGATGTTCCTGGCCAGATGTTCAGATGGCATGGGATTGGTCGCTGGGCAACGGCGGGAACTCGCTGTGTTTATAAATAAGGATGCTGCCCCTGGTTCCAGTCAGATGCCGGCGAGTCAAGCAAAGAAGAACCCCCCGCCCACCCTCCCTTGTTTTCTTAATGTTCCTTTTGTCGCGGTCGGAGTTTGTTAAGCAGGGTGTCACCCAGCTAGGCTGGGCGGACAGGTGGTAAAATTCACATTGGTTTAATATTTATTATTGAGTTTTTTATTATGTTATGTTATTGGTTTTCTTAATAAACGAGCACCGCGGCCTGTTTATCCAATTTAGTGTGTGGTCATCTTTATTTTAGTTTGGTACTTAATGTTAATAATAAAGTGGTCTCCTCCCTGGGTATGGAGGCTAGCCCTCCCATGAGGGGGGGACATAGTATTATAGTTATATGTGTACAGTGTGGTGATGAGTGAGCGGCTTGTGTCTGATCAGTGTGAGGTGTATACTGTGTGTGTCTGAGGTGTATACTGTGTGTGTCTGAGGTGTATACTGTGTCTGAGGTGTATACTGTGTCTGAGGTGTATACTGTGTCTGAGGTGTATGTTGTGTGTGTCTGAGGTGTATACTGTGTGTGTCTGATCAGTGTGAGGTGTATACTGTGTGTGTCTGAGGTGTATACTGTGTGTGTCTGATCAGTGTGAGGTGTATACTGTGTGTGTCTGAGGTGTATACTGTGTGTGTCTGAGGTGTATACTGTGTCTGAGGTGTATGTTGTGTATGTCTGAGGTGTATACTGTGTCTGAGGTGTATGTTGTGTGTGTCTGAGGTGTATACTGTGTGTGTCTGAGGTGTATGTTGTGTGTGTCTGAGGTGTATACTGTGTCTGAGGTGTATACTGTGTGTGTCTGAGGTGTATGTTGTGTGTGTCTGATCAGTGTGAGGTGTATGTTGTGTGTGTCTGAGGTGTATGTTGTGTCTGAGGTGTATGTTGTGTGTGTCTGAGGTGTATGTTGTGTGTGTCTGAGGTGTATACTGTGTCTGAGGTGTATACTGTGTCTGAGGTGTATACTGTGTCTGAGGTGTATACTGTGTGTGTCTGAGGTGTATACTGTGTGTGTCTGAGGTGTATACTGTGTGTGTCTGAGGTGTATACTGTGTGTGTCTGAGGTGTATACTGTGTGTGTCTGAGGTGTATGTTGTGTGTGTCTGAGGTGTATACTGTGTGTGTCTGAGGTGTATGTTGTGTGTGTGTCTGAGGTGTATACTGTGTGTGTCTGAGGTGTATACTGTGTGTGTCTGAGGTGTATGTTGTGTGTGTGTCTGAGGTGTATACTGTGTGTGTCTGAGGTGTATGTTGTGTGTGTCTGAGGTGTATACTGTGTGTGTCTGATCAGTGTGAGGTGTATACTGTGTGTGTCTGAGGTGTATGCTGTGTCTGAGGTGTAAACTGTGTCTGAGGTGTATGTTGTGTATGTCTGAGGTGTATACTGTGTGTGTCTGAGGTGTATACTGTGTCTGAGGTGTATACTGTGTCTGAGGTGTATACTGTGTGTGTCTGAGGTGTATACTGTGTGTGTCTGAGGTGTATACTGTGTGTGTCTGAGGTGTATACTGTGTGTGTCTGAGGTGTATACTGTGTGTGTCTGAGGTGTATACTGTGTGTGTCTGAGGTGTATACTGTGTGTGTCTGAGGTGTATACTGTGTCTGAGGTGTATACTGTGTCTGAGGTGTATACTGTGTATGTCTGAGGTGTACACTGTGTGTGTCTGAGGTCTATGTTGTGTGTGTCTGAGGTGTATACTGTGTGTGTGTGAGGTGTATACTGTGTGTGTCTGAGGTATATACTGTGTGTGTCTGAGGTGTATACTGTGTGTGTCTGAGGTGTATACTGTGTGTGTCTGAGGTGTATACTGTGTGTGTCTGAGGTGTATGCTGTGTCTGAGGTGTATACTGTGTGTCTGAGGTGTATACTGTGTCTGAGGTGTATGCTGTGTGTATGAGGTGTATGCTGTGTGTATGAGGTGTATGCTGTGTGTGTCTGAGGTGTATACTGTGTATGTCTGAGGTGTATGCTGTGTGTGTCTGAGGTGTATGTTGTGTGTGTCTGAGGTGTATGTTGTGTGTGTCTGAGGTGTATACTGTGTGTGTCTGAGGTGTATGCTGTGTCTGAGATGTATACTGTGTGTCTGAGGTGTATACTGTGTCTGAGGTGTATGCTGTGTGTATGAGGTGTATGCTGTGTGTGTCTGAGGTGTATACTGTGTGTGTCTGAGGTGTATGTTGTGTGTGTCTGAGGTGTATGTTGTGTGTCTGAGATGTATGTTGTGTGTGTCTGAGGTGTATGTTGTGTGTCTGAGGTGTATGCTGTGTGTGTCTGAGGTGTATACTGTGTATGTCTGAGGTGTATACTGTGTGTGTCTGAGGTGTATGTTGTGTGTCTGAGGTGTATGTTGTGTGTGTGTGTCTGAGGTGTATACTGTGTGTGTCTGAGGTGTATGTTGTGTGTGTCTGAGGTGTATGCTGTGTGTGTCTGAGGTGTATACTGTGTGTGTCTGAGGTGTATGTTGTGTGTCTGAGGTGTATGCTGTGTGTGTCTGAGGTGTATGCTGTGTCTGAGGTGTATACTGTGTGTCTGAGGTGTATACTGTGTCTGAGGTGTATGCTGTGTGTCTGAGGTGTATACTGTGTGTGTATGAGGTGTATGCTGTGTGTGTCTGAGGTGTATACTGTGTATGTCTGAGGTGTATGCTGTGTGTGTCTGAGGTGTATGTTGTGTGTCTGAGGTGTATGTTGTGTGTGTCTGAGGTGTATACTGTGTGTGTCTGAGGTGTATGTTGTGTGTGTCTGAGGTGTATACTGTGTGTGTCTGAGGTGTATGCTGTGTCTGAGATGTATACTGTGTGTCTGAGGTGTATACTGTGTCTGAGGTGTATGCTGTGTGTATGAGGTGTATGCTGTGTGTGTCTGAGGTGTATACTGTGTGTGTCTGAGGTGTATGTTGTGTGTGTCTGAGGTGTATGTTGTGTGTCTGAGATGTATGTTGTGTGTGTCTGAGGTGTATGTTGTGTGTCTGAGGTGTATGCTGTGTGTGTCTGAGGTGTATACTGTGTGTGTCTGAGGTGTATGTTGTGTGTCTGAGGTGTATGTTGTGTGTGTGTCTGAGGTGTATACTGTGTGTGTCTGAGGTGTATGTTGTGTGTGTCTGAGGTGTATGCTGTGTGTGTCTGAGGTGTATACTGTGTGTCTGAGGTGTATGTTGTGTGTCTGAGGTGTATGCTGTGTGTGTCTGAGGTGTATGTTGTGTGTGTGTCTGAGGTGTATACTGTGTGTGTCTGAGGTGTATGTTGTGTGTGTCTGAGGTGTATGTTGTGTGTGTGTCTGAGGTGTATGCTGTGTGTGTCTGAGGTGTATACTGTGTGTGTCTGAGGTGTATGTTGTGTGTGTCTGAGGTGTATGTTGTGTGTGTCTGAGGTGTATGCTGTGTGTGTCTGAGGTGTATACTGTGTGTGTCTGAGGTGTATGTTGTGTGTGTCTGAGGTGTATACTGTGTGTGTCTGAGGTGTATATTGTGTGTGTGTGTGTGTGTGTGTGTGTGTCTGAGGTGTATGTTGTGTGTCTGAGGTGTATGTTGTGTGTGTGTGTGTGTCTGAGGTGTATGTTTTGTGTCTGAGGTGTATGCTGTGTGTGTGTATGTCTGAGATGTATGTTGTGTGTCTCAGGTGTATACTGTGTGTGTCTGAGGTGTATGTTGTGTGTCTGAGGTGTATGGTGTGTGTGTCTGAGGTGTATGTTGTGTGTGTGTCTGAGGTGTATACTGTGTGTGTCTGAGGTGTATGTTGTGTGTGTCTGAGGTGTATACTGTGTGTGTCTGAGGTGTATACTGTGTGTGTCTGAGGTGTATACTGTGTGTGTCTGAGGTGTATGTTGTGTGTGTCTGAGGTGTATGTTGTGTGTGTCTGAGGTGTATACTGTGTGTGTCTGAGGTGTATGTTGTGTGTGTCTGAGGTGTATACTGTGTGTGTCTGAGGTGTATGCTGTGTGTGTCTGAGGTGTATGTTGTGTGTCTGAGGTGTATGTTGTGTATGTCTGAGGTGTATGTTGTGTATGTCTGAGGTGTATGTTGTGTGTGTGTCTGAGGTGTATGTTGTGTGTGTCTGAGGTGTATGTGTGTGTGTCTGAGGTGTATACTGTGTGTGTCTGAGGTGTATGTTGTGTGTGTCTGAGGTGTATGTTGTGTGTGTCTGAGGTGTATACTGTGTGTGTCTGAGGTGTATGTTGTGTGTGTCTGAGGTGTATACTGTGTGTGTCTGAGGTGTATGTTGTGTGTCTGAGGTGTATGGTGTGTGTGTCTGAGGTGTATGTTGTGTGTGTGTCTGAGGTGTATACTGTGTGTGTCTGAGGTGTATGTTGTGTGTGTCTGAGGTGTATGTTGTGTGTGTCTGAGGTGTATACTGTGTGTGTCTGAGGTGTATGTTGTGTGTGTCTGAGGTGTATGTTGTGTGTGTCTGAGGTGTATACTGTGTGTGTCTGAGGTGTATGCTGTGTCTGAGATGTATACTGTGTGTCTGAGGTGTATACTGTGTCTGAGGTGTATGCTGTGTGTATGAGGTGTATGCTGTGTGTGTCTGAGGTGTATACTGTGTGTGTCTGAGGTGTATGTTGTGTGTGTCTGAGGTGTATGTTGTGTGTCTGAGATGTATGTTGTGTGTGTCTGAGGTGTATGTTGTGTGTCTGAGGTGTATGCTGTGTGTGTCTGAGGTGTATACTGTGTATGTCTGAGGTGTATACTGTGTGTGTCTGAGGTGTATGTTGTGTGTGTCTGAGGTGTATACTGTGTGTGTCTGAGGTGTATGTTGTGTGTGTCTGAGGTGTATGCTGTGTGTGTCTGAGGTGTATACTGTGTGTGTCTGAGGTGTATGTTGTGTGTCTGAGGTGTATGCTGTGTGTGTCTGAGGTGTATGCTGTGTCTGAGGTGTATACTGTGTGTCTGAGGTGTATACTGTGTCTGAGGTGTATGCTGTGTGTCTGAGGTGTATACTGTGTGTGTATGAGGTGTATGCTGTGTGTGTCTGAGGTGTATACTGTGTATGTCTGAGGTGTATGCTGTGTGTGTCTGAGGTGTATGTTGTGTGTCTGAGGTGTATGTTGTGTGTGTCTGAGGTGTATACTGTGTGTGTCTGAGGTGTATGTTGTGTGTGTCTGAGGTGTATACTGTGTGTGTCTGAGGTGTATGCTGTGTCTGAGATGTATACTGTGTGTCTGAGGTGTATACTGTGTCTGAGGTGTATGCTGTGTGTATGAGGTGTATGCTGTGTGTGTCTGAGGTGTATACTGTGTGTGTCTGAGGTGTATGTTGTGTGTGTCTGAGGTGTATGTTGTGTGTCTGAGATGTATGTTGTGTGTGTCTGAGGTGTATGTTGTGTGTCTGAGGTGTATGCTGTGTGTGTCTGAGGTGTATACTGTGTGTGTCTGAGGTGTATGTTGTGTGTCTGAGGTGTATGTTGTGTGTGTGTCTGAGGTGTATACTGTGTGTGTCTGAGGTGTATGTTGTGTGTGTCTGAGGTGTATGCTGTGTGTGTCTGAGGTGTATACTGTGTGTCTGAGGTGTATGTTGTGTGTCTGAGGTGTATGCTGTGTGTGTCTGAGGTGTATGTTGTGTGTGTGTCTGAGGTGTATACTGTGTGTGTCTGAGGTGTATGTTGTGTGTGTCTGAGGTGTATGTTGTGTGTGTGTCTGAGGTGTATGCTGTGTGTGTCTGAGGTGTATACTGTGTGTGTCTGAGGTGTATGTTGTGTGTGTCTGAGGTGTATGTTGTGTGTGTCTGAGGTGTATGCTGTGTGTGTCTGAGGTGTATACTGTGTGTGTCTGAGGTGTATGTTGTGTGTGTCTGAGGTGTATACTGTGTGTGTCTGAGGTGTATATTGTGTGTGTGTGTGTGTGTGTGTGTGTGTCTGAGGTGTATGTTGTGTGTCTGAGGTGTATGTTGTGTGTGTGTGTGTGTCTGAGGTGTATGTTTTGTGTCTGAGGTGTATGCTGTGTGTGTGTATGTCTGAGATGTATGTTGTGTGTCTCAGGTGTATACTGTGTGTGTCTGAGGTGTATGTTGTGTGTCTGAGGTGTATGGTGTGTGTGTCTGAGGTGTATGTTGTGTGTGTGTCTGAGGTGTATACTGTGTGTGTCTGAGGTGTATGTTGTGTGTGTCTGAGGTGTATACTGTGTGTGTCTGAGGTGTATACTGTGTGTGTCTGAGGTGTATACTGTGTGTGTCTGAGGTGTATGTTGTGTGTGTCTGAGGTGTATGTTGTGTGTGTCTGAGGTGTATACTGTGTGTGTCTGAGGTGTATGTTGTGTGTGTCTGAGGTGTATACTGTGTGTGTCTGAGGTGTATGCTGTGTGTGTCTGAGGTGTATGTTGTGTGTCTGAGGTGTATGTTGTGTATGTCTGAGGTGTATGTTGTGTATGTCTGAGGTGTATGTTGTGTGTGTGTCTGAGGTGTATGTTGTGTGTGTCTGAGGTGTATGTGTGTGTGTCTGAGGTGTATACTGTGTGTGTCTGAGGTGTATGTTGTGTGTGTCTGAGGTGTATGTTGTGTGTGTCTGAGGTGTATACTGTGTGTGTCTGAGGTGTATGTTGTGTGTGTCTGAGGTGTATACTGTGTGTGTCTGAGGTGTATGTTGTGTGTCTGAGGTGTATGGTGTGTGTGTCTGAGGTGTATGTTGTGTGTGTGTCTGAGGTGTATACTGTGTGTGTCTGAGGTGTATGTTGTGTGTGTCTGAGGTGTATGTTGTGTGTGTCTGAGGTGTATACTGTGTGTGTCTGAGGTGTATGTTGTGTGTGTCTGAGGTGTATGTTGTGTGTGTCTGAGGTGTATACTGTGTGTGTCTGAGGTGTATGCTGTGTCTGAGATGTATACTGTGTGTCTGAGGTGTATACTGTGTCTGAGGTGTATGCTGTGTGTATGAGGTGTATGCTGTGTGTGTCTGAGGTGTATACTGTGTGTGTCTGAGGTGTATGTTGTGTGTGTCTGAGGTGTATGTTGTGTGTCTGAGATGTATGTTGTGTGTGTCTGAGGTGTATGTTGTGTGTCTGAGGTGTATGCTGTGTGTGTCTGAGGTGTATACTGTGTATGTCTGAGGTGTATACTGTGTGTGTCTGAGGTGTATGTTGTGTGTGTCTGAGGTGTATACTGTGTGTGTCTGAGGTGTATGTTGTGTGTGTCTGAGGTGTATGCTGTGTGTGTCTGAGGTGTATACTGTGTGTGTCTGAGGTGTATGTTGTGTGTCTGAGGTGTATGCTGTGTGTGTCTGAGGTGTATGCTGTGTCTGAGGTGTATACTGTGTGTCTGAGGTGTATACTGTGTCTGAGGTGTATGCTGTGTGTCTGAGGTGTATACTGTGTGTGTATGAGGTGTATGCTGTGTGTGTCTGAGGTGTATACTGTGTATGTCTGAGGTGTATGCTGTGTGTGTCTGAGGTGTATGTTGTGTGTCTGAGGTGTATGTTGTGTGTGTCTGAGGTGTATACTGTGTGTGTCTGAGGTGTATGTTGTGTGTGTCTGAGGTGTATACTGTGTGTGTCTGAGGTGTATGCTGTGTCTGAGATGTATACTGTGTGTCTGAGGTGTATACTGTGTCTGAGGTGTATGCTGTGTGTATGAGGTGTATGCTGTGTGTGTCTGAGGTGTATACTGTGTGTGTCTGAGGTGTATGTTGTGTGTGTCTGAGGTGTATGTTGTGTGTCTGAGATGTATGTTGTGTGTGTCTGAGGTGTATGTTGTGTGTCTGAGGTGTATGCTGTGTGTGTCTGAGGTGTATACTGTGTGTGTCTGAGGTGTATGTTGTGTGTCTGAGGTGTATGTTGTGTGTGTGTCTGAGGTGTATACTGTGTGTGTCTGAGGTGTATGTTGTGTGTGTCTGAGGTGTATGCTGTGTGTGTCTGAGGTGTATACTGTGTGTCTGAGGTGTATGTTGTGTGTCTGAGGTGTATGCTGTGTGTGTCTGAGGTGTATGTTGTGTGTGTGTCTGAGGTGTATACTGTGTGTGTCTGAGGTGTATGTTGTGTGTGTCTGAGGTGTATGTTGTGTGTGTGTCTGAGGTGTATGCTGTGTGTGTCTGAGGTGTATACTGTGTGTGTCTGAGGTGTATGTTGTGTGTGTCTGAGGTGTATGTTGTGTGTGTCTGAGGTGTATGCTGTGTGTGTCTGAGGTGTATACTGTGTGTGTCTGAGGTGTATGTTGTGTGTGTCTGAGGTGTATACTGTGTGTGTCTGAGGTGTATATTGTGTGTGTGTGTGTGTGTGTGTGTGTGTCTGAGGTGTATGTTGTGTGTCTGAGGTGTATGTTGTGTGTGTGTGTGTGTCTGAGGTGTATGTTTTGTGTCTGAGGTGTATGCTGTGTGTGTGTATGTCTGAGATGTATGTTGTGTGTCTCAGGTGTATACTGTGTGTGTCTGAGGTGTATGTTGTGTGTCTGAGGTGTATGGTGTGTGTGTCTGAGGTGTATGTTGTGTGTGTGTCTGAGGTGTATACTGTGTGTGTCTGAGGTGTATGTTGTGTGTGTCTGAGGTGTATACTGTGTGTGTCTGAGGTGTATACTGTGTGTGTCTGAGGTGTATACTGTGTGTGTCTGAGGTGTATGTTGTGTGTGTCTGAGGTGTATGTTGTGTGTGTCTGAGGTGTATACTGTGTGTGTCTGAGGTGTATGTTGTGTGTGTCTGAGGTGTATACTGTGTGTGTCTGAGGTGTATGCTGTGTGTGTCTGAGGTGTATGTTGTGTGTCTGAGGTGTATGTTGTGTATGTCTGAGGTGTATGTTGTGTATGTCTGAGGTGTATGTTGTGTGTGTGTCTGAGGTGTATGTTGTGTGTGTCTGAGGTGTATGTGTGTGTGTCTGAGGTGTATACTGTGTGTGTCTGAGGTGTATGTTGTGTGTGTCTGAGGTGTATGTTGTGTGTGTCTGAGGTGTATACTGTGTGTGTCTGAGGTGTATGTTGTGTGTGTCTGAGGTGTATACTGTGTGTGTCTGAGGTGTATGTTGTGTGTCTGAGGTGTATGGTGTGTGTGTCTGAGGTGTATGTTGTGTGTGTGTCTGAGGTGTATACTGTGTGTGTCTGAGGTGTATGTTGTGTGTGTCTGAGGTGTATGTTGTGTGTGTCTGAGGTGTATACTGTGTGTGTCTGAGGTGTATGTTGTGTGTGTCTGAGGTGTATGCTGTGTGTGTCTGAGGTGTATACTGTGTGTGTCTGAGGTGTATGTTGTGTGTCTGAGGTGTATGTTGTGTGTGTGTCTGAGGTGTATACTGTGTGTGTGAGGTGTATGTTGTGTGTGTCTGAGGTGTATAGCTGTGTGTGTTCTGAGGTGTATACTGTGTGTGTCTGAGGTGTATGTTGTGTGTCTGAGGTGTATGCTGTGTGTGTCTGAGGTGTATACTGTGTGTCGTGTCTGAGGTGTATGTTGTGTGTGTCTGAGGTGTATGTTGCTGTGTGTGTCTGAGGTGTATACTGTGTGTGTCTGAGGTGTATGTTGTGTGTGTCTGAGGTGTATGCTGTGTGTGTCTGAGGTGTATACTGTGTGTGTCTGAGGTGTATGTTGTGTGTCTGAGGTGTATGCTGTGTGTGTCTGAGGTGTATGCTTGTGTGTGTGTCTGAGGTGTATGTTGTGTGTGTCTGAGGTGTATGCTGTGTGTGTCTGAGGTGTATACTGTGTGTGTCTGAGGTGTATGTTGTGTGTGTCTGAGGTGTATGCTGTGTGTGTCTGAGGTGTATGTTGTGTGTGTCTGAGGTGTATGTTGTGTGTGTCTGAGGTGTATGCTGTGTGTGTCTGAGGTGTATACTGTGTGTGTCTGAGGTGTATGTTGTGTGTCTGAGGTGTATGTTGTGTGTGTCTGAGGTGTATGTTGTGTGTGTCTGAGGTGTATGTTGTGTATGTCTGAGGTGTATGTTGTGTGTGTCTGAGGTGTATGCTGTGTGTGTCTGAGGTGTATACTGTGTGTGTCTGAGGTGTATGTTGTGTGTCTGAGGTGTATACTGTGTGTGTCTGAGGTGTATATTGTGTGTGTGTGTGTGTGTCTGAGGTGTATGTTGTGTGTCTGAGGTGTATGCTGTGTGTGTCTGAGGTGTATGTTGTGTGTCTGAGGTGTATGTTGTGTGTGTGTGTGTGTGTGTGTGTCTGAGGTGTATGTTGTGTGTCTGAGGTGTATGCTGTGTGTGTCTGAGGTGTATGTTGTGTGTCTGAGGTGTATGCTGTGTGTGTGTATGTCTGAGATGTATGTTGTGTGTCTCAGGTGTATACTGTGTGTGTCTGAGGTGTATGTTGTGTGTCTGAGGTGTATGGTGTGTGTGTCTGAGGTGTATGTTGTGTGTGTGTCTGAGGTGTATACTGTGTGTGTCTGAGGTGTATGTTGTGTGTGTCTGAGGTGTATACTGTGTGTGTCTGAGGTGTATACTGTGTGTGTCTGAGGTGTATGTTGTGTGTGTCTGAGGTGTATACTGTGTGTGTCTGAGGTGTATGCTGTGTGTGTCTGAGGTGTATACTGTGTGTGTCTGAGGTGTATGTTGTGTGTCTGAGGTGTATGTTGTGTATGTCTGAGGTGTATGTTGTGTATGTCTGAGGTGTATGTTGTGTGTGTGTCTGAGGTGTATGTTGTGTGTGTGTCTGAGGTGTATACTGTGTGTGTCTGAGGTGTATGTTGTGTGTGTCTGAGGTGTATGTTGTGTATGTCTGAGGTGTATGTTGTGTGTCTGAGGTGTATACTGTGTATGTCTGAGGTGTATACTGTCTGTGTCTGAGGTGTATGTTGTGTGTGTCTGAGGTGTATGTTGTGTATGTCTGAGGTGTATGTTGTGTGTCTGAGGTGTATACTGTGTATGTCTGAGGTGTATGTTGTGTGTGTCTGAGGTGTATGTTGTGTGTCTGAGGTGTATGTTGTGTGTCTGAGGTGTATGCTGTGTGTGTGTATGTCTGAGATGTATGTTGTGTGTCTCAGGTGTATACTGTGTGTGTCTGAGGTGTATGCTGTGTGTCTGAGGTGTATACTGTGTGTGTCTGAGGTGTATACTGTGTGTGTCTGAGGTGTATGCTGTGTGTGTGTATGTCTGAGATGTATGTTGTGTGTCTCAGGTGTATACTGTGTGTGTCTGAGGTGTATGTTGTGTGTGTCTGAGGTGTATGTTGTGTATGTCTGAGGTGTATACTGTGTGTGTCTGAGGTGTATGTTGTGTATGTCTGAGGTGTATACTGTGTGTGTCTGAGGTGTATGTTGTGTATGTCTGAGGTGTATGTTGTGTATGTCTGAGGTGTATGTTTTGTGTGTCTGAGGTGTATGTTGTGTGTGTCTGAGGTGTATGTTGTGTGTGTCTGAGGTGTATACTGTGTGTGTCTGAGGTGTATGTTGTGTGTGTCTGAGGTGTATACTGTGTATGTCTGAGGTGTATACTGTGTGTGTCTGAGGTGTATGTTGTGTGTCTGAGGTGTATGTTGTGTGTGTCTGAGGTGTATACTGTGTGTGTCTGAGGTGTATGTTGTGTGTGTCTGAGGTGTATACTGTGTGTGTCTGAGGTGTATGCTGTGTCTGAGATGTATACTGTGTGTCTGAGGTGTATACTGTGTCTGAGGTGTATGCTGTGTGTATGAGGTGTATGCTGTGTGTGTCTGAGGTGTATACTGTGTGTGTCTGAGGTGTATGTTGTGTGTGTCTGAGGTGTATGTTGTGTGTCTGAGATGTATGTTGTGTGTGTCTGAGGTGTATGTTGTGTGTCTGAGGTGTATGCTGTGTGTGTCTGAGGTGTATACTGTGTGTGTCTGAGGTGTATGTTGTGTGTCTGAGGTGTATGTTGTGTGTGTGTCTGAGGTGTATACTGTGTGTGTCTGAGGTGTATGTTGTGTGTGTCTGAGGTGTATGCTGTGTGTGTCTGAGGTGTATACTGTGTGTCTGAGGTGTATGTTGTGTGTCTGAGGTGTATGCTGTGTGTGTCTGAGGTGTATGTTGTGTGTGTGTCTGAGGTGTATACTGTGTGTGTCTGAGGTGTATGTTGTGTGTGTCTGAGGTGTATGTTGTGTGTGTGTCTGAGGTGTATGCTGTGTGTGTCTGAGGTGTATACTGTGTGTGTCTGAGGTGTATGTTGTGTGTGTCTGAGGTGTATGTTGTGTGTGTCTGAGGTGTATGCTGTGTGTGTCTGAGGTGTATACTGTGTGTGTCTGAGGTGTATGTTGTGTGTGTCTGAGGTGTATACTGTGTGTGTCTGAGGTGTATATTGTGTGTGTGTGTGTGTGTGTGTGTGTCTGAGGTGTATGTTGTGTGTCTGAGGTGTATGTTGTGTGTGTGTGTGTGTCTGAGGTGTATGTTTTGTGTCTGAGGTGTATGCTGTGTGTGTGTATGTCTGAGATGTATGTTGTGTGTCTCAGGTGTATACTGTGTGTGTCTGAGGTGTATGTTGTGTGTCTGAGGTGTATGGTGTGTGTGTCTGAGGTGTATGTTGTGTGTGTGTCTGAGGTGTATACTGTGTGTGTCTGAGGTGTATGTTGTGTGTGTCTGAGGTGTATACTGTGTGTGTCTGAGGTGTATACTGTGTGTGTCTGAGGTGTATACTGTGTGTGTCTGAGGTGTATGTTGTGTGTGTCTGAGGTGTATGTTGTGTGTGTCTGAGGTGTATACTGTGTGTGTCTGAGGTGTATGTTGTGTGTGTCTGAGGTGTATACTGTGTGTGTCTGAGGTGTATGCTGTGTGTGTCTGAGGTGTATGTTGTGTGTCTGAGGTGTATGTTGTGTATGTCTGAGGTGTATGTTGTGTATGTCTGAGGTGTATGTTGTGTGTGTGTCTGAGGTGTATGTTGTGTGTGTCTGAGGTGTATGTTGTGTGTGTCTGAGGTGTATACTGTGTGTGTCTGAGGTGTATGTTGTGTGTGTCTGAGGTGTATGTTGTGTGTGTCTGAGGTGTATACTGTGTGTGTCTGAGGTGTATGTTGTGTGTGTCTGAGGTGTATACTGTGTGTGTCTGAGGTGTATGTTGTGTGTCTGAGGTGTATGGTGTGTGTGTCTGAGGTGTATGTTGTGTGTGTGTCTGAGGTGTATACTGTGTGTGTCTGAGGTGTATGTTGTGTGTGTCTGAGGTGTATGTTGTGTGTGTCTGAGGTGTATACTGTGTGTGTCTGAGGTGTATGTTGTGTGTGTCTGAGGTGTATGCTGTGTGTGTCTGAGGTGTATACTGTGTGTGTCTGAGGTGTATGTTGTGTGTCTGAGGTGTATGTTGTGTGTGTGTCTGAGGTGTATACTGTGTGTGTCTGAGGTGTATGTTGTGTGTGTCTGAGGTGTATACTGTGTGTGTCTGAGGTGTATACTGTGTGTGTCTGAGGTGTATGTTGTGTGTCTGAGGTGTATGCTGTGTGTGTCTGAGGTGTATACTGTGTGTGTCTGAGGTGTATGTTGTGTGTCTGAGGTGTATGTTGTGTGTGTCTGAGGTGTATACTGTGTGTGTCTGAGGTGTATGTTGTGTGTGTCTGAGGTGTATGCTGTGTGTGTCTGAGGTGTATACTGTGTGTGTCTGAGGTGTATGTTGTGTGTCTGAGGTGTATGCTGTGTGTGTCTGAGGTGTATGTTGTGTGTGTGTCTGAGGTGTATGTTGTGTGTGTCTGAGGTGTATGCTGTGTGTGTCTGAGGTGTATACTGTGTGTGTCTGAGGTGTATGTTGTGTGTGTCTGAGGTGTATGCTGTGTGTGTCTGAGGTGTATGTTGTGTGTGTCTGAGGTGTATGTTGTGTGTGTCTGAGGTGTATGCTGTGTGTGTCTGAGGTGTATACTGTGTGTGTCTGAGGTGTATGTTGTGTGTCTGAGGTGTATGTTGTGTGTGTCTGAGGTGTATGTTGTGTGTGTCTGAGGTGTATGTTGTGTATGTCTGAGGTGTATGTTGTGTGTGTCTGAGGTGTATGCTGTGTGTGTCTGAGGTGTATACTGTGTGTGTCTGAGGTGTATGTTGTGTGTCTGAGGTGTATACTGTGTGTGTCTGAGGTGTATATTGTGTGTGTGTGTGTGTGTCTGAGGTGTATGTTGTGTGTCTGAGGTGTATGCTGTGTGTGTCTGAGGTGTATGTTGTGTGTCTGAGGTGTATGTTGTGTGTGTGTGTGTGTGTGTGTGTGTCTGAGGTGTATGTTGTGTGTCTGAGGTGTATGCTGTGTGTGTCTGAGGTGTATGTTGTGTGTCTGAGGTGTATGCTGTGTGTGTGTATGTCTGAGATGTATGTTGTGTGTCTCAGGTGTATACTGTGTGTGTCTGAGGTGTATGTTGTGTGTCTGAGGTGTATGGTGTGTGTGTCTGAGGTGTATGTTGTGTGTGTGTCTGAGGTGTATACTGTGTGTGTCTGAGGTGTATGTTGTGTGTGTCTGAGGTGTATACTGTGTGTGTCTGAGGTGTATACTGTGTGTGTCTGAGGTGTATGTTGTGTGTGTCTGAGGTGTATACTGTGTGTGTCTGAGGTGTATGCTGTGTGTGTCTGAGGTGTATACTGTGTGTGTCTGAGGTGTATGTTGTGTGTCTGAGGTGTATGTTGTGTATGTCTGAGGTGTATGTTGTGTATGTCTGAGGTGTATGTTGTGTGTGTGTCTGAGGTGTATGTTGTGTGTGTGTCTGAGGTGTATACTGTGTGTGTCTGAGGTGTATGTTGTGTGTGTCTGAGGTGTATGTTGTGTATGTCTGAGGTGTATGTTGTGTGTCTGAGGTGTATACTGTGTATGTCTGAGGTGTATACTGTCTGTGTCTGAGGTGTATGTTGTGTGTGTCTGAGGTGTATGTTGTGTATGTCTGAGGTGTATGTTGTGTGTCTGAGGTGTATACTGTGTATGTCTGAGGTGTATGTTGTGTGTGTCTGAGGTGTATGTTGTGTGTCTGAGGTGTATGTTGTGTGTCTGAGGTGTATGCTGTGTGTGTGTATGTCTGAGATGTATGTTGTGTGTCTCAGGTGTATACTGTGTGTGTCTGAGGTGTATGCTGTGTGTCTGAGGTGTATACTGTGTGTGTCTGAGGTGTATACTGTGTGTGTCTGAGGTGTATGCTGTGTGTGTGTATGTCTGAGATGTATGTTGTGTGTCTCAGGTGTATACTGTGTGTGTCTGAGGTGTATGTTGTGTGTGTCTGAGGTGTATGTTGTGTATGTCTGAGGTGTATACTGTGTGTGTCTGAGGTGTATGTTGTGTATGTCTGAGGTGTATACTGTGTGTGTCTGAGGTGTATGTTGTGTATGTCTGAGGTGTATGTTGTGTATGTCTGAGGTGTATGTTTTGTGTGTCTGAGGTGTATGTTGTGTGTGTCTGAGGTGTATGTTGTGTGTGTCTGAGGTGTATACTGTGTGTGTCTGAGGTGTATGTTGTGTGTGTCTGAGGTGTATACTGTGTATGTCTGAGGTGTATACTGTGTGTGTCTGAGGTGTATGTTGTGTGTCTGAGGTGTATGTTGTGTGTGTGTCTGAAGTGTATACTGTGTGTGTCTGAGGTGTATGTTGTGTGTGTCTGAGGTGTATGCTGTGTGTGTCTGAGGTGTATACTGTGTGTGTCTGAGGTGTATGTTGTGTGTCTGAGGTGTATGCTGTGTGTGTCTGAGGTGTATGCTGTGTCTGAGGTGTATACTGTGTGTGTCTGAGGTGTATGCTGTGTCTGAGGTGTATACTGTGTGTCTGAGGTGTATACTGTGTCTGAGGTGTATGCTGTGTGTCTGAGGTGTATACTGTGTGTGTATGAGGTGTATGCTGTGTGTGTCTGAGGTGTATACTGTGTATGTCTGAGGTGTATGCTGTGTGTGTCTGAGGTGTATGTTGTGTGTGTCTGAGGTGTATGTTGTGTGTGTCTGAGGTGTAAACTGTGTGTGTCTGAGGTGTATGCTGTGTCTGAGATGTATACTGTGTGTCTGAGGTGTATACTGTGTCTGAGGTGTATGCTGTGTGTATGAGGTGTATGCTGTGTGTGTCTGAGGTGTATACTATGTGTGTCTGAGGTGTATGTTGTGTGTGTCTGAGGTGTATTTTGTGTGTCTGAGATGTATGTTGTGTGTGTCTGAGGTGTATGTTGTGTGTCTGAGGTGTATGCTGTGTGTGTCTGAGGTGTATACTGTGTGTGTCTGAGGTGTATGTTGTGTGTCTGAGGTGTATGTTGTGTGTGTGTCTGAGGTGTATACTGTGTGTGTCTGAGGTGTATGTTGTGTGTGTCTGAGGTGTATACTGTGTGTATCTGAGGTGTATGCTGTGTGTGTCTGAGGTGTATACTGTGTGTGTCTGAGGTGTATGTTGTGTGTCTGAGGTGTATGCTGTGTGTGTCTGAGGTGTATGTTGTGTGTGTGTCTGAGGTGTATACTGTGTGTGTCTGAGGTGTATGTTGTGTGTGTCTGAGGTGTATGCTGTGTGTGTCTGAGGTGTATACTGTGTGTGTCTGAGGTGTATGTTGTGTGTGTCTGAGGTGTATGTTGTGTGTGTCTGAGGTGTATGCTGTGTGTGTCTGAGGTGTATACTGTGTGTGTCTGAGGTGTATGTTGTGTGTGTCTGAGGTGTATACTGTGTGTGTCTGAGGTGTATATTGTGTGTGTGTGTGTGTGTGTGTGTGTGTCTGAGGTGTATGTTGTGTGTCTGAGGTGTATGTTGTGTATGTGTTGGTGTGTGTCTGAGGTGTATGTTTTGTGTCTGAGGTGTATGCTGTGTGTGTCTGAGGTGTATGTTGTGTGTCTGAGGTATATGCTGTGTGTGTGTATGTCTGAGATGTATGTTGTGTGTCTCAGGTGTATACTGTGTGTGTCTGAGGTGTATGTTGTGTGTCTGAGGTGTATGGTGTGTGTGTCTGAGGTGTATGTTGTGTGTGTGTCTGAGGTGTATACTGTGTGTGTCTGAGGTGTATGTTGTGTGTGTCTGAGGTGTATACTGTGTGTGTCTGAGGTGTATACTGTGTGTGTCTGAGGTGTATACTGTGTGTGTCTGAGGTGTATGTTGTGTGTGTCTGAGGTGTATGTTGTGTGTGTCTGAGGTGTATACTGTGTGTGTCTGAGGTGTATGTTGTGTGTGTCTGAGGTGTATACTGTGTGTGTCTGAGGTGTATGCTGTGTGTGTCTGAGGTGTATGTTGTGTGTCTGAGGTGTATGTTGTGTATGTCTGAGGTGTATGTTGTGTATGTCTGAGGTGTATGTTGTGTGTGTGTCTGAGGTGTATGTTGTGTGTGTGTCTGAGGTGTATGTTGTGTGTGTCTGAGGTGTATACTGTGTGTGTCTGAGGTGTATGTTGTGTGTGTCTGAGGTGTATGTTTTGTGTGTCTGAGGTGTATGTTGTGTGTGTCTCAGGTGTATGTTGTGTGTGTCTGAGGTGTATACTGTGTGTGTCTGAGGTGTATGTTGTGTGTGTCTGAGGTGTATGTTGTGTGTGTCTGAGGTGTATACTGTGTGTGTCTGAGGTGTATGTTGTGTGTGTCTGAGGTGTATACTGTGTGTGTCTGAGGTGTATGTTGTGTGTCTGAGGTGTATGGTGTGTGTGTCTGAGGTGTATGTTGTGTGTGTGTCTGAGGTGTATACTGTGTGTGTCTGAGGTGTATGTTGTGTGTGTCTGAGGTGTATACTGTGTGTGTCTGAGGTGTATGTTGTGTGTGTCTGAGGTGTATGTTGTGTGTGTCTGAGGTGTATACTGTGTGTGTCTGAGGTGTATGTTGTGTGTGTCTGAGGTGTATACTGTGTGTGTCTGAGGTGTATGTTGTGTGTCTGAGGTGTATGTTGTGTGTGTGTCTGAGGTGTATACTGTGTGTGTCTGAGGTGTATACTGTGTGTGTCTGAGGTGTATGTTGTGTGTCTGAGGTGTATGTTGTGTGTGTGTCTGAGGTGTATACTGTGTGTGTCTGAGGTGTATGTTGTGTGTGTCTGAGGTGTATACTGTGTGTGTCTGAGGTGTATACTGTGTGTGTCTGAGGTGTATGTTGTGTGTCTGAGGTGTATGCTGTGTGTGTCTGAGGTGTATACTGTGTGTGTCTGAGGTGTATGTTGTGTGTCTGAGGTGTATGTTGTGTGTGTGTCTGAGGTGTATACTGTGTGTGTCTGAGGTGTATGTTGTGTGTGTCTGAGGTGTATGCTGTGTGTGTCTGAGGTGTATACTGTGTGTGTCTGAGGTGTATGTTGTGTGTCTGAGGTGTATGCTGTGTGTGTCTGAGGTGTATGTTGTGTGTGTCTGAGGTGTATGCTGTGTGTGTCTGAGGTGTATACTGTGTGTGTCTGAGGTGTATGTTGTGTGTGTCTGAGGTGTATGCTGTGTGTGTCTGAGGTGTATGTTGTGTGTGTCTGAGGTGTATGTTGTGTGTGTCTGAGGTGTATGCTGTGTGTGTCTGAGGTGTATACTGTGTGTGTCTGAGGTGTATGTTGTGTGTCTGAGGTGTATGTTGTGTGTGTCTGAGGTGTATGTTGTGTGTGTCTGAGGTGTATGTTGTGTATGTCTGAGGTGTATGTTGTGTGTGTCTGAGGTGTATGCTGTGTGTGTCTGAGGTGTATACTGTGTGTGTCTGAGGTGTATGTTGTGTGTCTGAGGTGTATACTGTGTGTGTCTGAGGTGTATATTGTGTGTGTGTGTGTGTGTGTCTGAGGTGTATGTTGTGTGTCTGAGGTGTATGTTGTGTGTGTGTGTGTGTCTGAGGTGTATGTTGTGTGTCTGAGGTGTATGCTGTGTGTGTCTGAGGTGTATGTTGTGTGTCTGAGGTGTATGCTGTGTGTGTGTATGTCTGAGATGTATGTTGTGTGTCTCAGGTGTATACTGTGTGTGTCTGAGGTGTATGTTGTGTGTCTGAGGTGTATGGTGTGTGTGTCTGAGGTGTATGTTGTGTGTGTGTCTGAGGTGCATACTGTGTGTGTCTGAGGTGTATGTTGTGTGTGTCTGAGGTGTATACTGTGTGTGTCTGAGGTGTATACTGTGTGTGTCTGAGGTGTATGTTGTGTGTGTCTGAGGTGTATACTGTGTGTGTCTGAGGTGTATGCTGTGTGTGTCTGAGGTGTATACTGTGTGTGTCTGAGGTGTATGTTGTGTGTCTGAGGTGTATGTTGTGTATGTCTGAGGTGTATGTTGTGTGTGTGTCTGAGGTGTATGTTGTGTGTGTGTCTGAGGTGTATACTGTGTGTGTCTGAGGTGTATGTTGTGTGTGTCTGTGGTGTATGTTGTGTATGTCTGAGGTGTATGTTGTGTGTCTGAGGTGTATACTGTGTATGTCTGAGGTGTATGTTGTGTGTGTCTGAGGTGTATGTTGTGTGTGTCTGAGGTGTATGTTGTGTGTGTCTGAGGTGTATACTGTGTGTGTCTGAGGTGTATACTGTGTGTGTCTGAGGTGTATGTTGTGTGTGTCTGAGGTGTATGTTGTGTATGTCTGAGGTGTATGTTGTGTGTCTGAGGTGTATACTGTGTATGTCTGAGGTGTATGTTGTGTGTGTCTGAGGTGTATGTTGTGTGTCTGAGGTGTATGTTGTGTGTCTGAGGTGTATGCTGTGTGTGTGTATGTCTGAGATGTATGTTGTGTGTCTCAGGTGTATACTGTGTGTGTCTGAGGTGTATGCTGTGTGTCTGAGGTGTATACTGTGTGTGTCTGAGGTGTATACTGTGTGTGTCTGAGGTGTATGCTGTGTGTGTGTATGTCTGAGATGTATGTTGTGTGTCTCAGGTGTATACTGTGTGTGTCTGAGGTGTATGTTGTGTGTGTCTGAGGTGTATGTTGTGTATGTCTGAGGTGTATACTGTGTGTGTCTGAGGTGTATACTGTGTGTGTCTGAGGTGTATGTTGTGTATGTCTGAGGTGTATACTGTGTGTGTCTGAGGTGTATGTTGTGTATGTCTGAGGTGTATGTTGTGTATGTCTGAGGTGTATGTTTTGTGTGTCTGAGGTGTATGTTGTGTGTGTCTGAGGTGTATGTTGTGTGTGTCTGAGGTGTATACTGTGTGTGTCTGAGGTGTATGTTGTGTGTGTCTGAGGTGTATACTGTGTGTGTCTGAGGTGTATACTGTGTGTGTCTGAGGTGTATGTTGTGTGTGTCTGAGGTGTATACTGTGTGTGTCTGAGGTGTATACTGTGTGTGTCTGAGGTGTATGTTGTGTGTGTCTGAGGTGTATACTGTGTGTGTCTGAGGTGTATGTTGTGTGTGTCTGAGGTGTATGTTGTGTGTGTCTGAGGTGTATGTTGTGTGTCTGAGGTGTATGTTGTGTGTGTCTGAGGTGTATGTTGTGTGTGTCTGAGGTGTATGTTGTGTGTGTCTGAGGTGTATGTTGTGTGTGTCTGAGGTGTATGTTGTGTGTATCTGAGGTGTATGTTGTGTGTGTCTGAGGTGTATGTTGTGTGTCTGAGGTGTATACTGTGTGTGTCTGAGGTGTATACTGTGTGTGTCTGAGGTGTATGTTGTGTGTCTGAGGTGTATGTTGTGTGTCTGAGGTGTATACTGTGTGTGTCTGAGGTGTATGTTGTGTATCTGAGGTGTATGCTGTGTGTGTGTATGTCTGAGGTGTATGTTGTGTGTGTCTGAGGTGTATACTGTGTGTGTCTGAGGTGTATGTTGTGTGTGTCTGAGGTGTATACTGTGTATGTCTGAGGTGTATACTGTGTGTGTCTGAGGTGTATGTTGTGTGTCTGAGGTGTATGTTGTGTGTGTGTCTGAAGTGTATACTGTGTGTGTCTGAGGTGTATGTTGTGTGTGTCTGAGGTGTATGCTGTGTGTGTCTGAGGTGTATACTGTGTGTGTCTGAGGTGTATGTTGTGTGTCTGAGGTGTATGCTGTGTGTGTCTGAGGTGTATGCTGTGTCTGAGGTGTATACTGTGTGTGTCTGAGGTGTATGCTGTGTCTGAGGTGTATACTGTGTGTCTGAGGTGTATACTGTGTCTGAGGTGTATGCTGTGTGTCTGAGGTGTATACTGTGTGTGTATGAGGTGTATGCTGTGTGTGTCTGAGGTGTATACTGTGTATGTCTGAGGTGTATGCTGTGTGTGTCTGAGGTGTATGTTGTGTGTGTCTGAGGTGTATGTTGTGTGTGTCTGAGGTGTAAACTGTGTGTGTCTGAGGTGTATGCTGTGTCTGAGATGTATACTGTGTGTCTGAGGTGTATACTGTGTCTGAGGTGTATGCTGTGTGTATGAGGTGTATGCTGTGTGTGTCTGAGGTGTATACTATGTGTGTCTGAGGTGTATGTTGTGTGTGTCTGAGGTGTATTTTGTGTGTCTGAGATGTATGTTGTGTGTGTCTGAGGTGTATGTTGTGTGTCTGAGGTGTATGCTGTGTGTGTCTGAGGTGTATACTGTGTGTGTCTGAGGTGTATGTTGTGTGTCTGAGGTGTATGTTGTGTGTGTGTCTGAGGTGTATACTGTGTGTGTCTGAGGTGTATGTTGTGTGTGTCTGAGGTGTATACTGTGTGTATCTGAGGTGTATGCTGTGTGTGTCTGAGGTGTATACTGTGTGTGTCTGAGGTGTATGTTGTGTGTCTGAGGTGTATGCTGTGTGTGTCTGAGGTGTATGTTGTGTGTGTGTCTGAGGTGTATACTGTGTGTGTCTGAGGTGTATGTTGTGTGTGTCTGAGGTGTATGCTGTGTGTGTCTGAGGTGTATACTGTGTGTGTCTGAGGTGTATGTTGTGTGTGTCTGAGGTGTATGTTGTGTGTGTCTGAGGTGTATGCTGTGTGTGTCTGAGGTGTATACTGTGTGTGTCTGAGGTGTATGTTGTGTGTGTCTGAGGTGTATACTGTGTGTGTCTGAGGTGTATATTGTGTGTGTGTGTGTGTGTGTGTGTGTGTCTGAGGTGTATGTTGTGTGTCTGAGGTGTATGTTGTGTGTGTGTGTGTGTGTCTGAGGTGTATGTTTTGTGTCTGAGGTGTATGCTGTGTGTGTCTGAGGTGTATGTTGTGTGTCTGAGGTATATGCTGTGTGTGTGTATGTCTGAGATGTATGTTGTGTGTCTCAGGTGTATACTGTGTGTGTCTGAGGTGTATGTTGTGTGTCTGAGGTGTATGGTGTGTGTGTCTGAGGTGTATGTTGTGTGTGTGTCTGAGGTGTATACTGTGTGTGTCTGAGGTGTATGTTGTGTGTGTCTGAGGTGTATACTGTGTGTGTCTGAGGTGTATACTGTGTGTGTCTGAGGTGTATACTGTGTGTGTCTGAGGTGTATGTTGTGTGTGTCTGAGGTGTATGTTGTGTGTGTCTGAGGTGTATACTGTGTGTGTCTGAGGTGTATGTTGTGTGTGTCTGAGGTGTATACTGTGTGTGTCTGAGGTGTATGCTGTGTGTGTCTGAGGTGTATGTTGTGTGTCTGAGGTGTATGTTGTGTATGTCTGAGGTGTATGTTGTGTATGTCTGAGGTGTATGTTGTGTGTGTGTCTGAGGTGTATGTTGTGTGTGTGTCTGAGGTGTATGTTGTGTGTGTCTGAGGTGTATACTGTGTGTGTCTGAGGTGTATGTTGTGTGTGTCTGAGGTGTATGTTTTGTGTGTCTGAGGTGTATGTTGTGTGTGTCTCAGGTGTATGTTGTGTGTGTCTGAGGTGTATACTGTGTGTGTCTGAGGTGTATGTTGTGTGTGTCTGAGGTGTATGTTGTGTGTGTCTGAGGTGTATACTGTGTGTGTCTGAGGTGTATGTTGTGTGTGTCTGAGGTGTATACTGTGTGTGTCTGAGGTGTATGTTGTGTGTCTGAGGTGTATGGTGTGTGTGTCTGAGGTGTATGTTGTGTGTGTGTCTGAGGTGTATACTGTGTGTGTCTGAGGTGTATGTTGTGTGTGTCTGAGGTGTATACTGTGTGTGTCTGAGGTGTATGTTGTGTGTGTCTGAGGTGTATGTTGTGTGTGTCTGAGGTGTATACTGTGTGTGTCTGAGGTGTATGTTGTGTGTGTCTGAGGTGTATACTGTGTGTGTCTGAGGTGTATGTTGTGTGTCTGAGGTGTATGTTGTGTGTGTGTCTGAGGTGTATACTGTGTGTGTCTGAGGTGTATACTGTGTGTGTCTGAGGTGTATGTTGTGTGTCTGAGGTGTATGTTGTGTGTGTGTCTGAGGTGTATACTGTGTGTGTCTGAGGTGTATGTTGTGTGTGTCTGAGGTGTATACTGTGTGTGTCTGAGGTGTATACTGTGTGTGTCTGAGGTGTATGTTGTGTGTCTGAGGTGTATGCTGTGTGTGTCTGAGGTGTATACTGTGTGTGTCTGAGGTGTATGTTGTGTGTCTGAGGTGTATGTTGTGTGTGTGTCTGAGGTGTATACTGTGTGTGTCTGAGGTGTATGTTGTGTGTGTCTGAGGTGTATGCTGTGTGTGTCTGAGGTGTATACTGTGTGTGTCTGAGGTGTATGTTGTGTGTCTGAGGTGTATGCTGTGTGTGTCTGAGGTGTATGTTGTGTGTGTCTGAGGTGTATGCTGTGTGTGTCTGAGGTGTATACTGTGTGTGTCTGAGGTGTATGTTGTGTGTGTCTGAGGTGTATGCTGTGTGTGTCTGAGGTGTATGTTGTGTGTGTCTGAGGTGTATGTTGTGTGTGTCTGAGGTGTATGCTGTGTGTGTCTGAGGTGTATACTGTGTGTGTCTGAGGTGTATGTTGTGTGTCTGAGGTGTATGTTGTGTGTGTCTGAGGTGTATGTT
Organism: Hyla sarda; assembly: GCF_029499605.1. Lineage (NCBI taxonomy): Eukaryota > Metazoa > Chordata > Amphibia > Anura > Hylidae > Hyla > Hyla sarda. The sequence continues at coordinate 10,697,856 of NC_079190.1, read as the reverse complement.
GTGTGTGTCTGAGGTGTATGTTGTGTATGTCTGAGGTGTATGTTGTGTGTGTCTGAGGTGTATGCTGTGTGTGTCTGAGGTGTATACTGTGTGTGTCTGAGGTGTATGTTGTGTGTCTGAGGTGTATACTGTGTGTGTCTGAGGTGTATATTGTGTGTGTGTGTGTGTGTGTCTGAGGTGTATGTTGTGTGTCTGAGGTGTATGTTGTGTGTGTGTGTGTGTCTGAGGTGTATGTTGTGTGTCTGAGGTGTATGCTGTGTGTGTCTGAGGTGTATGTTGTGTGTCTGAGGTGTATGCTGTGTGTGTGTATGTCTGAGATGTATGTTGTGTGTCTCAGGTGTATACTGTGTGTGTCTGAGGTGTATGTTGTGTGTCTGAGGTGTATGGTGTGTGTGTCTGAGGTGTATGTTGTGTGTGTGTCTGAGGTGCATACTGTGTGTGTCTGAGGTGTATGTTGTGTGTGTCTGAGGTGTATACTGTGTGTGTCTGAGGTGTATACTGTGTGTGTCTGAGGTGTATGTTGTGTGTGTCTGAGGTGTATACTGTGTGTGTCTGAGGTGTATGCTGTGTGTGTCTGAGGTGTATACTGTGTGTGTCTGAGGTGTATGTTGTGTGTCTGAGGTGTATGTTGTGTATGTCTGAGGTGTATGTTGTGTGTGTGTCTGAGGTGTATGTTGTGTGTGTGTCTGAGGTGTATACTGTGTGTGTCTGAGGTGTATGTTGTGTGTGTCTGTGGTGTATGTTGTGTATGTCTGAGGTGTATGTTGTGTGTCTGAGGTGTATACTGTGTATGTCTGAGGTGTATGTTGTGTGTGTCTGAGGTGTATGTTGTGTGTGTCTGAGGTGTATGTTGTGTGTGTCTGAGGTGTATACTGTGTGTGTCTGAGGTGTATACTGTGTGTGTCTGAGGTGTATGTTGTGTGTGTCTGAGGTGTATGTTGTGTATGTCTGAGGTGTATGTTGTGTGTCTGAGGTGTATACTGTGTATGTCTGAGGTGTATGTTGTGTGTGTCTGAGGTGTATGTTGTGTGTCTGAGGTGTATGTTGTGTGTCTGAGGTGTATGCTGTGTGTGTGTATGTCTGAGATGTATGTTGTGTGTCTCAGGTGTATACTGTGTGTGTCTGAGGTGTATGCTGTGTGTCTGAGGTGTATACTGTGTGTGTCTGAGGTGTATACTGTGTGTGTCTGAGGTGTATGCTGTGTGTGTGTATGTCTGAGATGTATGTTGTGTGTCTCAGGTGTATACTGTGTGTGTCTGAGGTGTATGTTGTGTGTGTCTGAGGTGTATGTTGTGTATGTCTGAGGTGTATACTGTGTGTGTCTGAGGTGTATACTGTGTGTGTCTGAGGTGTATGTTGTGTATGTCTGAGGTGTATACTGTGTGTGTCTGAGGTGTATGTTGTGTATGTCTGAGGTGTATGTTGTGTATGTCTGAGGTGTATGTTTTGTGTGTCTGAGGTGTATGTTGTGTGTGTCTGAGGTGTATGTTGTGTGTGTCTGAGGTGTATACTGTGTGTGTCTGAGGTGTATGTTGTGTGTGTCTGAGGTGTATACTGTGTGTGTCTGAGGTGTATACTGTGTGTGTCTGAGGTGTATGTTGTGTGTGTCTGAGGTGTATACTGTGTGTGTCTGAGGTGTATACTGTGTGTGTCTGAGGTGTATGTTGTGTGTGTCTGAGGTGTATACTGTGTGTGTCTGAGGTGTATGTTGTGTGTGTCTGAGGTGTATGTTGTGTGTGTCTGAGGTGTATGTTGTGTGTCTGAGGTGTATGTTGTGTGTGTCTGAGGTGTATGTTGTGTGTGTCTGAGGTGTATGTTGTGTGTGTCTGAGGTGTATGTTGTGTGTGTCTGAGGTGTATGTTGTGTGTATCTGAGGTGTATGTTGTGTGTGTCTGAGGTGTATGTTGTGTGTCTGAGGTGTATACTGTGTGTGTCTGAGGTGTATACTGTGTGTGTCTGAGGTGTATGTTGTGTGTCTGAGGTGTATGTTGTGTGTCTGAGGTGTATACTGTGTGTGTCTGAGGTGTATGTTGTGTATCTGAGGTGTATGCTGTGTGTGTGTATGTCTGAGATGTATGTTGTGTGTCTCAGGTGTATACTGTGTGTGTCTGAGGTGTATGTTGTGTGTCTGAGGTGTATGTTGTGTGTGTCTGAGGTGTATGTTGTGTGTGTCTGAGGTGTATGTTGTGTGTGTCTGAGGTGTATGTTGTGTGTGTCTGAGGTGTATGTTGTGTATACACATCATATATTGTAATCTGACAGGAGTATTTTTGGAATGATTATAAAGGTGCAAACATTCATGGGGTCAGTGAAATCCTTCTCTACTACACTGCGACCTACATGGGGTGTAATTTATTCCTTACTATACAGCCTCCCATGTGCAGCCATGGGTATGTGGAGTCCTCAGCTTATCAATCTATCTGTCTATCTATCTATCTATCTATCTATCTATCTATCTATCTATCTATCTGTGGTATGGGGTGTGATGTAGAGTAAGTGGAATTACCCTAGGGGCAGATGGCATTAACCCCTTGTATTGGTGACGCCACGGCATGGGTTATCCTCAATACCACCCGAAGGTATACCGCTGGATCCTGGGCTAGGCACAGGACAATAATGACTCCGACGCCAAGTTATGGACAACAATAGCTTTACTGAGTGACAGATGGAACAGTCTATACAGTTCAGCCAGGGCCACGGAGGTGACCAGTGACTTCAGAGACCTTAAGGGCTGGGACTCGCCGTGTATTTGGACAATTTTAGTGCAGGCCACTCTGACTTGACAGTAGATGACTGTGACTGACTTGACTTGAGACTGACTAAGCTATGACTGTGGTGGGGCTGTATACAAAAATACAAAAACAGAGCTTCCTATTGGGCACTATGTTTGTACTCGGTGGAAGTAATAGGTGGATATGAATGATGATCTCACCTTGCAAGGTTGTGTTGGCACACAACAACCTTGTGGACGTCTGGTAGATATGATCCCTTTGGATGTTGTTTGCGGTGCAGCCGTCCGGGTTGCTCGAGATGTGTGGCAGCACACTCGATAGGCTAGTTTGCGGGGTCTGGAAAAAAGGTTCCCGGGATGTTCGGCGCCAACCGTAGATAGAATAAAGATGTGTGAGTCTCAGTTATTTAAAAATGTTCTTTATTGCCGTAGCAGACGCGTTTCGAGGTATTTCACCTCTTTATCAATGATTATGGCATACATGTATGCCATAATCATTGATAAAGAGGTGCAAGGCCTCGAAACGCGTCTGATACGGCAAGAAAGAACATTTTTAAATAACTGAGACTAACCACATCTTTATTCCCTCTACGGTTGGCGCCGAACATCCCGGAAACCTTTTTTTCCAGACCCCGCAAACTAAGCTGTGACTGTAACTTACTTGTAGGCTTATGGCTGCTGGACTGACTTGAGGCTCCTATGGACTCCAGACACTCAGAGAGAGTGAAGAGACTTCGCCCAGGGCTTATATAGGGAAGACTCCGGTGGGGTCCCATAGGTCACCCTAAGGTCACATGGTCACCGATACCTCACTGGGTTACACTCACATGACAACTGGTGATCACATATTAACATTTCTAAAGGCAATAACCCTCTTATATACAATGTACAGTATAACACATGGCAGAAAATATAGATATACATAAGGGGACAGGTGTCGGGGGCCCAGGGGACACTGCAGGGAGGCTGCCTGTACTGGGCCACCACTTATCTATCTATCTAGCACATTAGAGGTAGTAAAATGAGGTAGGTGCACGCAGGTATAGGAACCTGTCTGAGGGATTCCAGCAAACCAGCAAATGATAAGTGCAGCACACCAGATGGTTGAATCCTCCCAAAAAGTGGTTTATTTTATGGTGCAAAAATTTTAGTTGTGCTCGGGGTTTCACACTCGTCTTGTGATTACAACGATGCAGACATACATACCTGTATGCAAAAATATAAACTTAAAGGGATACTCCGGTGAAATTTTTTTTCTTTTAAATCAACTGGTGGCAGAAAGTTAAACATATTTGTAAATTACTTCTATTAAAAAATCTTAATCCTTCCACTACTTATTAGCTGCTGAATGCTACAGAGGAAATTCCTTTCTTTTTGGAACACTGATGACATCACGAGCACAGTGCTCTCTGCTGACATCTCTGTCCATTTTAGCAACCATGCGTTGCAGATGTATGCTAAGGGCAGCATGGTGGCTCAGTGGTTAGCACTGCTGCCTTGCAGTGCTGGGGTCTTGGGCTCAAATCCCACGAAGGACAACAATAAATAAAGCGTGATTATTATTATAATAACGTCAGCAGAGAGAACTGTGTTCGTGATGTCATCAGAGAGCATTCCGAAAAGAAAAGAATTTCCTCTGTAGTACACAGCAGCTAATAAGTACAGGAAGGACTAAGATTTTTTTAATAGAAGTAATTTACAAATATGTTTAACTTTCTGCCACCAGTTGATTTAAAAGAAAAAAGGTTTTCACCGGAGTACCCCTTTAACAAAGTGGTTAGATTTATGCCCATAACGGAGGGCATGCCTTTAGAGGGCAAAAAGTAAACCTGGTAGGATAAGTAACAGCATTCGTAATCATAAACCAATACCACAATAACTAACACAAAACTGACAGAAAGTAGAATCTGCGAACTAGCTGTCTTAGTAATCGATGCCTAATACCGAGGAGCCATGATAGTCGCGCCTATTCTGGAAGAAATGAGCCAGCACTGGAACAGGACCAGGCTGACATACTAGCCGAATATGCATCTTTAACATACTTACATGTGACATCATGGCAAGAGTGAAACTGACACTTACCGTATTTTTCGCCCTATAGGACGCACCGGCGTATAAGACGCACCCAATTTATAGGTGCAAAATCAAAAAAAAAAATAAAGAATTTGAACCCAATACTGGTCTTCAACCTGCGGACCTCCAGATGTTGCAAAACTACAACTCCCAGCATGCCCGGACAGCCAACGGCTGTCCGGGCATGCTGGGAGTTGTAGTTTTGCAACATCTGGAGGTCCGCAGGTTGAAGACCACTGCATAGGAGGTAATACTCACGTGTCCCCGCCGCTCCGGACCCGTCACCGCTGCCCTGGATGTCGCTCCATCGCTGTCGCCGTGCCCCCGTCGCTGCGGAACGTCTCTGCTGCCGGCCGGGAATCCTCGCTCTCCGTCGCCGCCATCACGTCGTTAAGCACGCCGACGCACGTACGCGACGACGAGGAAGGAGAGCGCCGGCAATACAGGGGATCCCTGAACGGAGAAGACACCGAGGAGGCAGGTAAGGTCCCTCCCGGTGTCCTGTAAGCACTAACCCGGCTATTCAGTCGGGCTGTTCGGGACCGCCGCGGTGAAATCGCTAAACAGCCGGGTTAGTGTCACTTTCCCTTCAGACGCGGCGGTCAGCTTTGATCGCCGCGTCTGAAGGGTTAATACAAGGCATCACCGCGATCGGTGATGTCCTGTATTAGCCGCGGGTCCCGGCCGTTGATGGCCGCAGGGACCACCGCGATAGGTGTGTGTATTCGCCGTATAAGACGCACCGACTTTTTCCCCCCATTTTTGGGGAAGAAAAAGTGCGTCTTATACGGCGAAAAATACGGTACATTGATGTGATCTGAGGTGATACAAGGTGCTCCACCCCCAAGTGCAGTTGTGCACCTACGTTGGAGTGGAGGACCTGCACCTATGGATCACAATGTGGTTTCACTACTGTGGTTAACGTAAACAATGACATTGGCTAAACCTCAAAACTGATGTAAAACTGAGACATTAGCCAGTATATCCTTATATGAAGGACACACTTGAGCCCGCACACCACGCCAAGGTTTCTCAGATGGTGCGGGACCTATCAACTAGCCTACCTGGCCAGATAAATAAAACCAGGAACCAAATTACGGCAGCCATAGGTCCGACCTGCAGATTGCTCCTCAGTCACCTCCAGTGTGAATCTAAGCACACATACAAGGGGAGGGAGGAGACAAGCTACAAGCCCCACCCTGGTTGGTTCATTTATAGCCGGCCTCAGAGGTGAAACCCTAATGCTACCCAGCAAGATAAAAGGGTGCATTAGTATAAGCCTTAAGCAAAGACATAACGGCTTATATTTGCATGAACATGGTTATAGCAGGAAAACTCAACCCCAAGTGCAGTTGTGCACCTTTGCTGGGACGGAGGTCCTGCACTTGTAAACCGTTGCAAGCGTGAAACTGATAGATAACCTGTCAGAGATAACATGAAGATATCCAAGTCCCTGCTATGAAGAGGCAAAAATAAACTGTTAGCAAAATTACACACAATAACAAACTACATGACAGACCTTTGGTGATAATAACCTTGTGGTACCATATCACCTATAAACCAAACTACATTCGAATAAGCACCTTACCTGAGGACTAACCATACCTTAAACTGCCAAGTTTCCGACTCAACGCTGGTCCTCGTAGTGATGACCCGCTGCACGTGACCGAACCTTTCATCGCCAATCATGCCTGTAGACGTGACAGGTCTTTGCATAATCATCATGCCTGTAGACATGACAGGTCTTTGTGTAACCATCGTGCCTGTAGACGTGACAGGTCTTTCGTAAGCACCGTGCCTGTAGATGTGACAGGTCTTTGCGTAACCAATTGAGCCTGTAGATGTGACAGGTCTTTGCGTAATCCATATATCCTATTTCATCTAGTGCCCATTTGCCTCTTGACAATGCTACTTAGGTAGTGAAACATGTTGAGGGGCGCCATTTAAATTTTTATACATATGCCTTGTCCTGCAATCACATCAGCACAGGTGTTACTGCAGGCACCGCGGACATCTGATGTGCATATATCATTAGACCAATAGGTCAGTGTAACTGTTTTCAAATCAGGACAGTGCAGCATATGATAAGTTTTAAACTAGAGATGAGCGAACTTACAGTAAATTCGATTTGTCACAAACTTCTCGGCTCGGCAGTTGATGACTTTTCCTGCATAAATTAGTTCAGCATTCAGGTGCTCCCGTACGCTGGAAAAGGTGGATACAGTCCTAGGAGACTCTTTCCTAGGACTGTATCCACCATTTCCAGCCCACCGGAGCACCGGAAAGCTGAACTAATTTATGCAGGAAAAGTCAGCAACCGCCGAGCTAAGAAGTTCGTGACGAATCGAATTTACTGTGAGTTCGCTCATCTCTATTTTAAACCTTCTTTTGTGCAAATATAAAAATAAAGATTGCATTTTTAATAGGGTGTATGGGAAACAAGGGTATTTTTTGGTTGCCTATGGGCAATCTATAAGTTAGTAGGTCTTTGCGTAACCAATCGAGCCTGTAGACGTGACAGGTCGTTGCGTAACCATCGTGCCTGCAGACGTGGCAGGAAGGAAATACAACCACCTATGTGTCATAATGTTTTTGCTCTGAAGACTTGTCAGTAACAACAACTATGCAATGCATCCCCCTGCAGACGTGGCAGGTATGACCGGTATACAACTGCTTATGTGTGATGATGTTATTGTTGTTGAAATGTGTCAATAACAGTAAGTACGCAGATCGTGCTCCTGCAGACATGAAAACCATGATATCAACAACTATTAGGGCAGTGCATACCCTTGGAAAGGTTGTAAGGCAGAAGCTGCGTGTAACATGTTAAGCTGATTCAAACGGTAACAAATTAGTAAGACGGACTTGGTGAAGTATTTGTTACGAATGCTATTAGTGCTAAGTGTTATATATCGCTGTAATAAGTAGGCGGAGCTTCTGCTCAAACTAACAGCCATATAAACACGACTGGAACATATGCGTGATTTCAAATGTCTAACACATGCATGGGGTGCCGGCTATAGTAGTGCTAATGTGCAATAATAGATGTTATGGACCTAAGAAGAGTATGCATATAATTCTGCCATCAATGTCTGTATGTAAACTTATCTATACACTGTGAATGGTGATGGACGTATGACTGATACGACAACTAAAAACCTAAGTGCAGTATAAGTGCTGTGTATGACTGCATAGAGTAAAAGAACATGAAATGCTATCAAAACTCACAGTATGTAGTATAAATATTATGAATGTGTGCCCGAAATAAACGCTATGCAGTTATGTACAGTATAATATACTATGAGCCTACAAACAGTAACATAGAAACATAGAATGTGTCGGCAGATAAGAACCATTTGGCCCATCTAGTCTGCCCAATAATCCTATCAATAGTCCCTGGCCCTATCTTATATGAAGGATAGCCTTATGCTTATGCCTATCTTATATGAAGGATAGCCTTATGCCTATCCCTATCTTATATGAAGGAAAGCCTTATGCTTATCCCTATCTTATATGAAGGATAGCCTTATACTTATCCCTATCTTATATGAAGGGTAGCCTTATGCTTATCCATATCTTATATGAAGGATATCCTTATGCCTATCCCTATCTTATATGAAGTATAGCCTTATGCTTATCCCTATCTTATATGAAGGATATCCTTATACTTATCCCTATCTTATATGAAGGATAGCCTTATGCCTATCCCTATCTTATATGAAGGATAGCCTTGTGCTTATCCCTATCTTATATGAAGGATAGCCTTATGCCTATCCCTATCTTATGTGAAGGATATCCTTATGCCTATCCCTATCTTATATGAAGGATAGCCTTATACCTATCCCTATCTTATATGAAGGATAGCCTTATGCTTATCCCTATCTTATATGAAGGATAGCCTTATGCCTATCCCTATCTTATATGAAGGATAGCCTTATACCTATCCCTATCTTATATGAAGGATAGCCTTATGCTTATCCCTATCTTATATGAAGGATAGCCTTATGCCTATCCCTATCTTATATGAAGGAAAGCCTTATGCTTATCCTTATCTTATATAAAGGATAGCCTTATCCTTATCCCCATCTTATATGAAGGATAGCCTTAAGCATATCCCATGCATGTTTAAACTACTACCACTTCTGCAGGAAGGCTATTCCATGCATCCACTACTCTCTCAGTAAAGTAATACTTCCTGATATTACTGCAGAAACCTTTGCCCTTCTAATTTAAAACAACGTCCTCTTGTGGTAGTTTTTCTTCTTTTAAATATCTTCTCCTCCTTTACTGTGTTGATTCCCTTTATGTATATAAAGTCTCCATCATCTCCCCTCTGTCTCTTCTTTCTTCTATACATGTTAAGGTCCTTTAATCTTCTATAATGGAAAAATCACTAGTGTGAAGGGAGCCAAACAGTAAATTTAGCTGTAGTGACCAGTGTCAGGCAGCTGCTGCCAAGGCAAATAAAATCATGGAGGGCACCAATAGGGGCATAGATGCCCATGACAAGGAAATAATTCTACCGCTGTACAAATCACTAGTCAGACCGCACATAGAATACTGTGTACAGTACTGGTCAGACCACACATAGAATACTGTGTACAGTACTGGTCAGATCACACATAGAATACTGTGTACAGTACTGGTCAGACCCCACATAGAATACTGTGTACAGTACTGATCAGACCACACATAGAATAATGTGTACAGTACTGGTCAGACCACACATAGAATACTGTGTACAGTACTGGTCAGACCACACATAGAATACTGTGTACAGTACTGGTCAGACCACACATAGAATACTGTGTACAGTACTGATCAGACCACACATAGAATAATATGTGTACAGTACTGGTCAGACCACACATAGAATACGGTGTACAGTACTGGTCAGACCACACATAGAATACTGTGTACAGTACTGGTCAGACCACACATGGAATACTGTGTACAGTACTGGTCAGACCACACATAGAATACTGTGTACAGTACTGGTCAGATCACACATAGAATACTGTGTACAGTACTGGTCAGACCCCACATAGAATACTGTGTACAGTACTGATCAGACCACACATAGAATAATGTGTACAGTACTGGTCAGACCACACATAGAATACTGTGTACAGTACTGGTCAGACCACACATAGAATACTGTGTACAGTACTGGTCAGACCACACATAGAATACTGTGTACAGTACTGATCAGACCACACATAGAATAATATGTGTACAGTACTGGTCAGACCACACATAGAATACTGTGTACAGTACTGGTCAGACCACACATAGAATACTGTGTACAGTACTGGTCAGACCACACATGGAATACTGTGTACAGTACTGGTCAGACCACACATGAAATACTGTGTACAGTACTGGTCAGACCACACATGGAATACTGTGTACAGTACTGGTCAGACCACACATGGAATACTGTGTACAGTACTGGTCAGACCACACATGGAATACTGTGTACAGTACTGGTCAGACCACACATGGAATACTGTGTACAGTACTGGTCAGACCACACATGGAATACTGTGTACAGTACTGGTCAGACCACACATGGAATACTGTGTACAGTACTGGTCAGACCACACATGGAATACTGTGTACAGTACTGGTCAGACCACACATAGTTACATAGTTACATAGTTAGTATGGTTGAAAAAAGACATACGTCCATCAAGTCCAACCAGGGGATTGAAGGGAAGGGTGTAAGGGGATAAGGGAAAGGGATGTAGTTTTATAATTCTGCATAAGCATTAATGTTATTTTGTTCCAGGAATGTATCTAACCCTGCTTTAAAGCTGTTAATTGTTCCTGCTGTGACCAGTTCCTGAGGTAGACCGTTCCATAAATTCACAGTCCTCACGGTAAAGAAGGCGTGCCGCCCCTTTAGACTAAACTTTTTCTTCTCCAGACGGAGGGAGTGCCCCCTCGTCCTTTGGGGGGGTTTAACCTGGAACAGTTTTTCTCCATATTTTTTGTATGGGCCATTTATATACTTATATACGTTTATCATATCCCCCCTTAAACGTCTCTTCTCAAGACTAAACAATTGTAACTCCTTTAATCGCTCCTCATAGCTAAGATGTTCCATGCCCCATATTAGTTTAGTCGCGCGTCTCTGCACCCTTTCCAACTCCGCAGTGTCCCTTTTATGAACAGGCGACCAAAACTGAACAGCATATTCCAGGTGAGGCCGTACCAATGCTTTATAAAGGGGGAGTATTATGTCCCTGTCCCTTGAGTCCATGCCTCTTTTCATACATGACAATATCCTGCCGGCTTTGGAAGCAGCAGCCTGACATTGTGCTATTCTGTAGTCTGTGATCTACAAGTCACCCAGATCCTTCTCTACCAGTGACTCTGCCAGTTTAATCCCCCCTAAGACATACGACGCATGCAGGTTATTAGTACCCAGATGCATAACTTTACATTTATCCACATTGAACCTCATTTGCCAAGTGGATGCCCAGACACTTAGTCTATCCAAGTCATCTTGTAACTTATACACATCCTCTATATACACAGCCCCCCTCTATATACACAGCCCCCCTCTATATACACCTCCTCTATAGACTGTACTGTGCTACAAAGCTTGGTGTCATCTGCAAAGATAGAAACAGAGCTGTTAATACCATCCTCTATATCATTGATAAATAAATTAAACAACAGCGGTCCCAGTACTGAACCTTGGGGTACACCACTAATAACCGGGGACCAATCAGAGTACGAATCATTTACCACCACTCTCTGGGTACGATCCATGAGCCAGTGTTCAATCCAGTTACAAACTAAAGTTTCCAAGCCCAAGGACCTTAACTTACCTGTCAGACGTCTATGAGGGACAGTATCAAACGCTTTGGCAAAATCCAGAAACACTATATCCACAGCCCCCCCTCTATATACACAGCCCCTCCTCTATATACAGAGCCCCCCTCTATATTCACAGCCCCCCTCTATATCCACAGCCATTCCTCTATATACACAGCCCCCCTCTATATCCACAGCCATTCCTCTGTCAAGGCTTCTACTCACCTCTTCATAAAAGCAAATTAGATTGGTTTGACAACTTCTATCCTTAGTAAACCCATGCTGGCTATCACTTATAATACTATTATCCCCTATGTATTCCTGTATGTAATCCCTTATAAGTCCTTCAAACAATTTACCCACAATGCACGTTAGACTTACCGGTCTATAATTGCCTGGCGAAGACCTAGAGCCCTTCTTGAAGATTGGTACCACATTAGCCTTGCGCCAGTTCCTTGGCACAATACCAGACACCAGAGAATCTCTAAATATCATGAACAAGGGTACACATAGAATAATGTGTACAGTACTGGTCAGACCACACATAGAATACTGTGTACAGTACTGGTCAGACCACACATAGAATACTGTGTACTGTACTGTTCAGACCACACATGGAATACTGTATACAGTACTGGTCAGACCACACATGGAATACTGTGTACAGTACTGGTCAGACCACGCATGGAATACTGTGTACAGTACTGGGCACCAGTGTACAAGAAAGACATAGTGGAACTGGAGAAGGTTCAAAGGCGGGCAACCAGGCTAATACGGGGAATGGGAGGACTACAGTACCCAGAAAGATTATCAGAATTAGGGTTATTTAGTTTAGAAAAAAGAAGGCTTTATGTATAACTATGTATAAATATATCAGGGGGCTGTACAGAGATCCCTCCCATGATCTATTTATACCCAGGACTGTGTCTATTACAAGGGGGCATCCTCTTCGTCTACAGGAAAGAAGGTTTCTACACCAGCACAGACGAGAGTTCTTTACTGTAAGAGCAGTGAGGCTATGGAACTCTCTTTCAGAGTAGGTGGTCATGGGGAAATCTGTAAAAGAATTCAAAAGAGGTCTGGATGCATTTTTGGAGAGTAATAACATCGCTGGTTATGGATACTAGATCTATAGGGACAGAACATTGATCCAGGGATTTATTCTGATGCCATATTTGGAGTCGGAAAGGAGTTCTTTCCTCTAGTATGAGGGTTTTTTGCTTTCTTCTGGATCAACTCAGTAGGGACTCATTAGGGATATAGGTTGAATTTGATGAACTCTGGTCTTTTTTCAACCTTATTAACTATGTTACAGATCCCTGAGGTCCCCACTGGTAACAAGACCTTGCTCTGAATATTCTCCATTGACTACAACCCTCTGTTGTCTGTCACTCAGCCACTGTCTAATCCACCCAACAATATGGGAGTCCAAGCTCAATGACTGCAGTTTATTGATAAGTCTTCTATGTGGGACAGTGTAAAAAGCCTTACTAAAATTTAGATATGCGATGTCTACTTCCCCTCCGCTAACTATTATTTTAGTCTCCCTGTCAAAAAAATCAATAAGATTTGTTTGACATGATCTCCCTGAAGTAAACCCATGTTGTTTTTCATCTTGCAATCCATAGCATTTTAGATGTTCCACAATCCTACACTTTAGTAGGGTTTCCATTAATTTCCCCACTATTGATGTCAGACTTACTGGCCTATAGTTGCTTGATTCCTCCCTACTACCTTTCTTGTGAATGGGCACGACATCCTGTTACCAGTGATTGGCTAAATAAATCTGTTAACGGTTTTACTAGCTCACCACTAAGCTCTTTTAATAATTTTGGGTGTATCCCATCAGGTCCCTGTGACTTATTTGTCTTCACTTTAGACAGCAAACCTAGAACCTCTTCCTCTGTAAAGACACATGCATCAAACGATTCATTAGTCTTCCTTCCTAATTGAGATCTTTTTCCATCTTTTTCTTCTGTAAAAACTGAACGGAAGTATTCATTAAGGCAGTCAGCTAGCCCCTTATTCTCTTCTACATACCTTCCTTCCTTTGTTTTTAATTTAGTTATTCCTTGTAAGAATGTTATGAACATATGTACCATATGAAGCTAAAAGTGTATGTGCCGATAAAAGCGAGAAAATACCGTAAAATGAGCGAATATACCGTATAAATGGTCAGTGACAGTACCTACACCGTGTGTGCCCCTGCAGACCTGGCAGGCATGACAAATACCAAGATGCCAAGAACTATTATATAGTACATACCCTTGGAAAATGTTGTGAGGTAGAGGCTTCGTGTAACATGACAAGCTGCTCCAAATGCTAGCCATGAGCGAGACTGATTTGGTGACGTACGTGATACAAATGGAGTTGTTAGTAAGTGTAACAATCAGCTGTAATAATAATAATTAGCCAGAACTTCTGAAGAAACAAACAGACATAACAACACAACTGGAAACACACACGTGATTTCAGAAAGTCTGACACGTAGGGTGCGTAGGGTGACGCCTACAGTAGTGTAAGTATGCTATCTAACGTATAGATGTTATGACCCTGTCAAAAGTATGCTAGCATCGACATCGGTGTATGAAACTATCCATGCACAGTAAAAGTCATGGACATATGAGTGATATGTAAGCTAAGAACCTATGTACAGTATAAATGCTGTGTGTGACTGCAAAGTGTAAAGAAGACATAAAATTCTATCAAAACTCACAGTATAGTAACAAATTGCATGAAAGCCCGGAATAAAATCTATCCAGTTATTTACCGTATGAATACAGTATTAATGCTATGGACGTATACACCGTATAAAGCCATGAGCATATAAATGGGTATGCGTGAAAGTACCGAGAATTATATTAGCGAATATACCGTATAAATGATACTAGCAGAAGTACCATTCACAGCTGAGATCGTATATGTACAGTATAAATGCTAAAAAATATGTGCCGTTTTGCAGCACCAATGCTACAAACATACAAACCATGAGAGTGTATGAACAGTATAAAAGCCATGAGCGTATGAACAGTATAAACGCAATTAGCTTATAAACAGCATATATATATATATATATATATATATATATACAATTAGCTTATGAACAGAATAAATGCTATGAACGTACGAACAGTACTAATGTCATGAACATATGAACAGACTAAATGCCCTGAGCGTATGAGCAGAAGAAAAGCCATGAGCGTATGTAGAAACCATAAGTGTATGACCAATATGAATGCTATGGGCGTATGAACAGTATAAATGCCATTAGCGTATTAGCAGTATAAATGCCATGAACTTGTATAAATGCCATGAGCAAGTGAACAATATAAATGCAATGAGCGTATGAAATGGTATGAAGGCCATGAGCGTATGGAACTGTATGAATGCTATAAGCATATGAACAGTAAAAACACCCTGTATGAATGTAAATATTATGAGCGTATGAACAGCATGAATACCATGAACGTATGAGCAGTATAAATGCCCTGAATGTATGACCAGTATGAATATTATGAGCGTATGAGCATTACGAATGCCATGAGCGTATGAGCAGTATAAATGCCATGAACGTATAAATAATATAGATGGCATAAGCGTAAGAAAAGTATAAACACTATGAGCGTATTACTAGTATAAATGCCATAACTGTATGAACAGTATAAATCCCATGAGTGTATAAACATTTGTAACAGTGTGGCAAGGAAAGGGTGCATTTCCCTCCCTAATTGTTACTAACATGTCTTTAGAGCAACAACATCATGACATATAGGTGGTTGTATACCCCTCATACCTGCCACGTCTGCAGGGCATACACTGCGTAGTTGTTACTGACACATCTTTAGAGCAACAACATCATGACATATAGGTGATTGTATACCCTTCATACCTGCCACGTCTGCTGGGGATACACTGCGTAGTTGTTACTGACACTTCTTCAGAGCAACTACATCATGACACATAGGTGGTTGTATACCCTTCATACCTTCCATGTCTGCAGGGCATACACTGCGTAGTTGTTACTGACACGTCTTTAGAGCAACAACATCATGACATATAGGTGGTTGTATACCCTTCATACCTGCCACGTCAGCAGGGGGATGCACTGCGTAGTTGTTGTTACTGACACGTCTTCAGAGCAACAACATCATGACACATAGGTGGTTGTATACTCCTCATACCTACCACATCAGCAGGGGGATGGACAGCGTAGTTGTTGTTACTGACATATCTTCAGAGCAACTACATCATGATACATAGGTGGTTGTATTCCCTTCATACCTGCCACGTCTGCAAGCACAATGATTACGCAAAGACCTGTCTCGTTTGCAGGCACGATGATTGCGCATAGACCTGTCACGTTTACAGGCACAAGGGTTACAAATAGATTGGTCACATCTACAGGCTTGATGGTTTCAAAAGGACCTGTCACGTCAAGAGGCGTAATGGCGATAAAGGGATCAGTCACTCATGGCAGGACGTCACTCCTGAGACCTATTTGAGTCAGAAGCTTAGTAGTTTAGGTATGGTTTAGTTTTCAGGTAAGAGGTTTATTCCAGTATAATTTGAGTACAGGCAATATGGCGCTACAAGGTTATTTTCACCAAACGTCTGTCATATAGTTTTGTTATTGTGTGTCCTTATGCTAACAGTTAAATTTTTGCCTCTTAATAGCAGGGACTGGGATAGCGTCATGGTATGTCTGTCAGGTATCTATCGGTTCACTCTTGCCATGATGTCATAGGTAAGAATGTTAAGATGCATATAATAGCTAGTATGTCAGCCTGGTCCTGTTTCAGTGTCGGCTCATTTCTTTCAGAGGAGACGTGACTAACATGGTTTCTGTGTACTAGGCATCAATTACTAGGATAGTCAGTTGCAGATTCTACTTCTGCCTTTCAAGTTAGAATCTAAAATATGGGTTTTGTGTTTGTAATTGTGGTATTGGTTTATGATTATGAATTCTGTTATTTATCCTACCAGGCTTACTTTTTGCCCTCTAAGGGTGTGCCCTCTGTCGCGGTTATGGGCATAAACATACCGTTTTGTTATGTTCAATGTTTTCATACAGGTATGTATGTACCATTATAATCACGAACATGAGTCTGAAGCCCCGAGCACAAGTGTCAAGCCTATCAGGCTGTATTTGTGCAAGGGGCGTGAGTATCTTATGCCTCCTGCATTTCTAGGCGGGGCACTAGGAATTGTGTATAGGAGGCGGGGGTATATAATGCCTCTGCACCTACTGGCAGGGCATATGTGACGTTTGTGGACCCCTCTAAACCCTCCCCTTTTTTAAATTTATCCACTACAGGGTATGCCCTCTAAACGCGTGCCCTCCGTTGCGGTTATGGGCACAGATCTACCACTTTGTTATGTTTAATGTTTTCATACAGGTATGTATGTACCGTTATAATCACAAGCAGGCGTGTGAAGCACCAAGCACAAGTGTTTTATAGTCTGGCTACAGTCATAAATGATATGTCTGATCAGATCATTTAAGGTCGTAATTTTAGCTTAAGTTGAAAAAAAAAAACTAAAGTTTTGATTGAGATTTCTTTGTATTGTTTGGTATAAAATTTGTACAAGCAAAAACTCCCTTTTCATATTTTTGTTCAGGTTATAGAAGAGTACATTGAGAGGTTTGGAAATGGTGAACTCCACTGAGCTCAGTAACAATGCCACCACCCAAGTCATTACGTCTGCAAGGATTGTGATGATCACTGTTTTGGTCTTGATGGTCCTCTTCTTTGTTATCTTTGCGTACTTTATGGTCATTATTCTGAATGTCTTCTTTACCAGTCCCCAGGTCCATGAGACCACACGTTACATCTTGTTCATTCACATGCTTTTTAACGATGTTATCTACTTACTCATCTCTTTCTTCCTTTTTATAGTTGCAAACTACGGCATCCTTTTCCCTGTAGCAGTATGTCTTGTGATAACTTCTCTTTCCACAGGCACATTCATAATAACTCCTTATAACTTGGCCGTCATGTCTTTGGAACGTTACGCGGCCATCTGCCACCCATTACGATATGCGGAGTTGTGCACAGCCCAGAGATCCAACCTTGTCATTGCTTTCATATGGATAATGGGGATGATTCCACAACTTGCCAATGTTATAGTCTATTGTTGTTTTGCTGACTCACGATCCTTTAACTTCAGGATTATCTGTGACTGGAAGTTAATGACTGTGAGCAACTTCCAAGTAGTTATAAGAAATTTTACCGATATTGTTGGCTTCTCCACAGTGACAATGACCATTACTTACACATATGTTAAAGTTATGATGGTCGCTCGGAGGATGGACTCAGGGAAATTTGCCTCCAAAGCTGGGAAGACGGTCCTGCTCCACGCGTTTCAGCTTATGTTATCTATGTTGTCATTTACCACAGTAATTACCGAGACATATTTGACAAAATATATTCGATACCTGCCCAGTATCAACTTCTTGGTGATGTGTCTTCCTAGATTTGTCAGCCCCTTAATCTATGGCATGAGGGATGAAGTATTTGGTAAATCTATGAGAAAGTTCCACTTACTACCCTTCATCCGGTCATTACATTTAATAAGAAAAAATCTTATAGTTGACAGTCAGGGTGATCCGGCAGTGCCAGACTGTCCTGACCGCTTCCTTACTGATCAGTCAAACCAATAATTCAGCCTTGTACCCAATCTCGGATATAACCGATCCCTGGCTGCAGTTTTCTCCCTCCTCCTCCTCAGCACTGAGCTGTGTGGGATGTACATTGCTTCCAACTACCTACTGTACAAGAAGTTCCCCCAAAACACTGTATATTAGCATGACCAGAGGTTAGGGTCCCAGACATCTGAAGAACCTTTGATGAAGTCACTTACATACCTGACAGAAGTCAGAAAAACAGCAATAAAGGATACGTAATAAATGTGAAAATGGGCTTGTTTTATTTCCATTAGATTCCATGTGTATCTGTGTGTTTGTGTAGCAAGCCGTGTTTGTGTGTTCAGGAGAGCTGTGTATGTAGGTAAGTGCAGAAAAGCTTAGTGGGGGAGATTTATCAAAACCTGTGCAGAGGAAGAGTGGTACAGTTGCCCATAGCAACCAATCAGATTGCTTCTTTCATTTTCCACAGGCCTCTTTAGAGGCCTGTGGAAAATGAAAGAAGCAATCTGATTGGTTGCTATGGGCAACTGCACCACTCTTCCTCTGCACAGGTTTTGATAAATCTCCCCCAGTGTGTGTATGTGTGGCAGCCCCTGGATGGTAGTAATACATACCCTGATCACTTTGTGACGCCAGGGCATTGTTTATCCGAACCACGGTCCAAAGGTGGGAAGCAGTCTTCCTGGGCCAGACACGATGAGCCGATAAACACACCGACGTCAGGTTACGGTTAGCTGCTTTTACTGAGCTTGGTATAACACAAACAGCTGGCCTTAGTGTGAGAGTGCTGCATACCCCTTGCAAGCCTTGTTGCCGTTCTGAGACTTGTGGTGCTTCTCACTGGACAGAATTGTAGAATTGGAGGTTCTGGTAGCTAGGGTCCTTCCAAGGCACTGTAACTGATTCTGCAGGGACATATTGTACTCCCGCGAGTGACACTTGTAGGATGACCAGTAGTAAACTGAAGTAGCTTCTACTTAGGACACACGACTTAGCCCACCCGAGCTTGGCTGTTGTTCAGGAGCACATACTAGGTGAACTAGCTTGAACTAGACTCTAGAGTGATCTAACTAACTCCTCCCCTGTACCTCACTACACAGAGGGAGTTTTTGGGGTCTCATTGGCTCACATGGTCACATGGGCTTGCTGTCCACAATTTTAAAGGAACGGTAATGCATTAATGTACAGTGACCCCCGACCTACGATGGCCGCGACATACGATAATTTCACCATACAATGGCCTCTCAGAGGCAGCATCAACATACGATGGCCTCTCAGAGGCAGCATCAACATACGATGGCCTCTCAGAGGCAGCATCAACATGCGATGGCCTCTCAGAGGCAGCATCAACATGCGATGGCCTCTCAGAGGCAGCATCAACATGCGATGGCCTCTCAGAGGCAGCATCAACATATGATGCTTTTGTTTGTCGGGGCCATCGCATAAACGGCTATCTGGCAGCGCAGACTGCTTCAGCTGCCACCGGATAGCCGTTTACGGTGCCCCGTGTGGTCCACTGACGATCACTTACCTGTCCTCGGGGCTCCGGCACGTCCTCTTCTGGATCCTCTGCATCGTCGGCGCTCTCCATCGTTGTCATCACGTCGCTGCGCACGCCATCCCGTCATCCAATAGGAGCGGCGTGCGTAGCGACGTGATGGCGGCGACGGAGAGCGCGGATGCCGGGGAAGCAGAGGCCTTGCTGGAGCGTCGGGGACACCCGGGGACGCGTGGCGGCAGCGATGGACGGCGACGTCCCGGGCAGCGGTGACGGTCCGGAGTGGCGGGGACAGGTGAGTACAACTTCCTCTAACAGTGGTCTACCACCTGCGGACCTCCAGATGTTGCAAAACTACAACACCCAGCATGCCCGGACAGCCGTTGGCTGTCCGGGCATGCTGGGTGTTGAAGTTTTGCAACATCTGGTGGTCCGCAGGTTGTAGACCACTGTCCTATACTTTACATTGCACGGATCCCTCAACATGCGATGGTTTCAACAAACGATGGTCCATTTGGAACGGATTACCATCGTATGTTGAGGGACCACTGTACATACATGGAACAGTAAAAAAAAATAATAATTTAAAGAAAAATATTACTTTGTATTACACTGTATTGTCTTTTTTTGTTTTCCATTTTCATCATCTAGTTCCAAGGAGAGACGTTTTAAACCTTTTAGCTGCTATTTAATGTAAAAATATATTTGTTGTATTCTGTTGTAGTTTAAGATGCTGCAAGGACGTAAACCATGATACCTAGTGGTGCTGCCATGTTGGATTGTGGTGGTTGTCAACAGGAATAGAGGTTAACTACCATAAGGGAAGGGGAACAAACCTTAAGGTGGCCTAATACTTGACAATAAACGAGTGATGGTGTTGGAATACTACGTCATCATGCAGAGAAGCAATGGCCCAGCTAGAGTTTAACCCCTTAAGGACTCATGACGTACTGCTACGTCATGAGTCCGCTCCCGTCATAGCGGGTCGATCCCGACCTCTAACAACAGTCGGGACCCGTGGCTAATAGCGCGCGGCACTGATCGCAGTGCGGCGCGCTATTAACCCTTCAGACGCGGCGATCAAAGTTGATTGCCGCGTCTGAAAACGAAAGTAAACCGTTCCCGGCAGCTCAGTCGGGCTGATCGGGACATCACGATAAAATCGCGATGTTCCGATCAGCTGGGACGCAGGCGGAGGTCTCCTTACCTCTCTCCGCGGCGTCCAATCAGGGATTGATTGCTCCAAGCCTGAGCTACAGGCTTGAGCAATCGACCGCCTATCTGACTGATCCCTGCAAAGCTATGGCTTTGCAGGGATCAGCATAGGAGATCAGTGTGTGCAGTGTTATAGCTCCCTATGGGAGCTATAACACTGCAAAAAAAAAGGGGAAAAAAAAGTTAACAAAGGTCATTTAACCCCTTCCCTATTAAAAGTTTGAATCATCCCCCTTTTCCCATAAAAAAAAACTGTGTAAATAAAAATAAACATATGTGGTATCGCCGCGTGCGAAAATGTCCAAACTATAAAAATATATCATTAATTAAATCGCACGGTCAATGGCGTGTGCCCAAAAAAATTCCAAAGTCCAAAATAATGTATTTTGGTCACTTTTTATATCATCAAAAAGTCCGATCAATACAAAAATGGTACCGATAAAAACTTCAGAACACGGCGCAAAAAATTAGTCCTCATACCGGCCCGTACGTGGAAAAAAAAAAAGTTATAGGGGTTAGTAGTTGAGAATTTTTAACATATAAATTTTCCTGCATGTAGTTATGATTTTTTTTCTGAAGTACGACAATATCCAACCTATATAAGTAGGGGATCCTTTTAACCGTATGGACCTACAGAATAACGATAAGGTGTCATTTTTACCGAAATGCGTAGAAACGGAAGCCCCCAAAAGTTACAAAAGGAAATTTTTTCTTCAATTTTGTCGCACAAGCAGGGGCGGACATACCATATGTGCAGCCTGTTCAGCTGCACAGGGGCCCAGGAGCCAGGGGGGCCCAGCCGGAACTGAAACTATTAGCGAGTCAGTGAGTGACAGTCACTCACTGACCGCTGGGGCCAGGCCCGTCTTTAACGCGGGGCAAAAGGGGCAGCTCCCCCAGGCCCTCTCATTCCTGGGGGCCCAAAAGCAGCTAGCCCCTTTTGCCCCACGCGGGGCTCTGGTCATGACAGGCGGGCTGGGAAACAGGCGGGCCAGGCTTAAAAATTTTTGACTGAGGGAGGGGGCCCACCACCACCGCCGCCCGCTACCTTTTTTTTAACTCATTGCTGCCGCCTCCGCCGTCAATCTTCCACAGGCAGCCACTATCCCAGGACCGCTGTGGCTGCCTGGGAAATAGTCACGCCCGCTGACGTGACGTGCGACGTCACGGCGGGCCGCGGGCATCATAGAAATGAAAGGAGCGGAGCAGAGAGGAGTCCTCCACTCCTCTCTATCAGTGATTTACAGCCCTCACACGGCCTCCAGGCTGCAGCGTCACTCACCGCCAGATGGACCGGTATATCATCTGGATTACATGTGAGTTGAGGGGTAGGGGGTTGTTTGGCAGGGGGGTGGGGTGAGGATTGGGGGGGTTGCGATTGTGTGTGGGGTGGGAGGAAGAAATTATGCATGTGAGTGGAGGATAATAATGATTATTATAATCCTCCCCTCACATGTATCTATCATCTCCCCCTCACATGTATAGTCTGATAACCCCCTCACATGTAATCTTATTAGGAGATTATATTTGTGAGGGGACTATAAATATGAGGAGGGGATTATCAGACTATACATGTAAGGGGGAGATAATACATATATGTGAGGGGAGGATTATAATAATCCCCTCCTCACCTGTATAATCCCCTCACATATACTCTGATTATGATATTATATATGTGAGGGGATTAAAAATGTGAGGAGGGGATTATCAGATTATACATGTGAGGGAGATATGATAAATATATGTGAGGGGAAGATTATAATAATCCTCTAACGTGTATAATCCCCTCCTGACATGTATAATCCCCTCCTGACATGTATAATCCCCTCCTTACATGTATAATTCCCTCCTGACATGTATAATTCCCTCCTGACATGTATAATCCCCTCCTTACATGTATAATCCCCTCCTCACATGTATATAGTCCCCTCCTCACATGTATATAGTCCCCTCCTCACATGTATAATCCCCTCCTGACATGTATAATCCCCTCCTCACATGTATAATCCCCTCCTCACATGTATATAGTCCCCTCCTCACATGTATAATCCCCCCCTCACATGTGTATACTCCCCTCCTCACATGTGTATAGTCCCCTCCTCACATGTATATAATCCCCCCTCACATGTGTATAGTCCCCTCCTCACATGTGTATAGTCCCCTCCTCACATGTATAATCCCCCCCTCACATGTGTATACTCCCCTCCTCACATGTGTATAATCCCCCCTCACATGTGTATACTCCCCTCCTCACATGTGTATAGTCCCCTCCTCACATGTATATAATCCCCCCTCACATGTGTATAATCCCCTCCTCACATGTATAATCTCCCCTCCTCACATGTATATAATCCCCTCCTCACATGTATATAATCCCCTCCTCACATGTATATAATCCCCTCCTCACATGTATATAATCCCCTCCTCACATGTATATAATCCCCTCCTCACATGTATATAATCCCCTCCTCACATGTATATA
Source organism: Hyla sarda (assembly GCF_029499605.1). Classification (NCBI taxonomy): domain Eukaryota; kingdom Metazoa; phylum Chordata; class Amphibia; order Anura; family Hylidae; genus Hyla; species Hyla sarda. Next base: position 10,674,386 of record NC_079190.1, on the reverse strand, counting down.
ATCCCCTCCTCACATGTATATAATCCCCTCCTCACATGTATATAATCCTCTCCTCACATGTATATAATCCCCTCCTCACATGTATATAATCCCCTCCTCA